>NW_027500132.1:0-50676 GCF_021521415.1 Bidens hawaiensis
CATGCTATATATACATATACGGTGCACATACATACACGTTATAGATACTTATAAGGTGTACATACATAAACGGCTATATATACATATACTTTGTACATAGATACACGCTGTAGATACATATACGACTTACATACTTACACAGCTATATATACATATACGGTGTACATACATACATACACGCTGCAGATACATATACGGCTTACATACTTATACGACCATATTCATACTTATACGGCCTATACTTATACGGCCATAAACATATACGCCGGTATAAGTGCAGGCCAACCTTCTTGTTCTTTGGGTTTTTAAGGTTTTCCTTCGATTATGGATCCGTCAGCCGCCGTTAACCACCGTTAACCACCGTGGGTCCGTTCACTTGCTAACTTTCGGTTTCTTTCTCTTTGGGATATCAATTTTTTCTCTTTTTTTTCTAATCAACGCTCATACTTTCTTCTTTTTAGGCGATGCTTACTCTTTCTTTCTTACTGCATCGGTCTCTTTCTTTCTTGTGAGGCTTTCTTTCTTGCTATGTGACGCCGGACTCTCCCATTCTTTCTTGTGGCGCCTCTTATCCGTTTCTTGTTGATCCCAATCAGCTTACTTTATTTTCTCTTCTTTCTTCGCTCATCTATATCAGCCTTCTTTTTGGTTTCTTTCTTATGAGATCATTACAAAACTTGCTTATCTTCTTCCTGCCAACCATAAAATTGATCAACCCGTTCCGCATGCTTTAACTTTCTCACGTTCTATAATCTTGCTTCGATCACCGGTTCACGATCAGGCCTTGTGCCTCTTCCTTTCATCAGCCCCGTAGCTGAGGGCTGCTATCTTACGCGAACGGACTCTCAAACCAACCACTCTTTCTTCACCCTGAGTTCTAGGCTCTGATACGAAATAATGATTAATTTAGGCCCCTTGAAAACACACATTAAACACGCACTTTAACAAATTGTTCGACTCTTTTTGTATTAATTAAAACTGATTACAAGGGGCGCAAAAACAAAGACTTTGAATTCAACTTAAATATAAAATAAACATGAACTACTAGTCCTACATGTATGTAAAAGAAACAGCCACCAAGTTTTCCACCTTCCCACATTTGTCCCTCATTAGTTGCTACAATAGTGGCTCATATTCCATAGGAATTGGCTGACCAAGTCCTCGCATGATCCACGACCATATTCACCAGTGAACACTCTATATCCAACTCGTACCTGTCCATCCAAAGCGATCAAGATTATTCAATAGTAAATACATGAGTTGTTTAGGTATCCTAACCTCATTCCAGTTTGAGACCGCATGCGATCTCCGTGACTTATGGAAGCCACTTACATTAACAATTAAGTCAAAAAGTCCAATTCATATCATAATTAACATGAATAGATCATGGCTAGCCATGATACTGAACCATCATTATTGAGTTTTCTCGCCTTCTTGTAGTCACCATTCATATACTTGTAATAGAACAACTGTAACTTGAACTTCCCGATGAATGAAAAATTCCACTAACTATGCAAAAAATGTGTTAACTGGAACAACCATATAAGGATGCTACATTTCTTAATTCTAATTGAATCTTACAAAAACGCATCAAGACTATGTTGAAAAGTTTTTGAGTGGCCTTCTAAAGCATGGACTAAGGGATAGATGTTGATTTCTAAAAACTCCCAAAAAGGCAATCTCAATTGGAAAAAAACAAAGCCATTTTTAGTTACACAAGTGAACTAGTAGATCTTTCATGTGAGTTCCAAGTGTTGAACGCATTGATCCATCATGTACAGATCATAACAGCTCAATTTGCAAACTAAATAAAAACTTCTATCTCTAACCAAATTAACAAATCATTACAAACTAAATTTTCGTCCGGCGCGTTGCCCGGGGAAATTGGTAAAACCTCAATGTTGAAACTTGGTTGTTCGTAAAACCCGAATGTTGGTAAAATCCGAGCGTTACGTTGGCGAGTTGACGGGAATTCAGTTAGTATCTTTTACGTTCTTTACGATATACGACACCATTGGCAAAACCTTAGCGCCCAAAAAACAATATTCATCAAATTAACATATAAAATAATATATTAGTTAAAACGGCGTTTGTTTGGTCGGGTTGATAAAACCCAAATGTTGTCGGTCCCAGGAATTGAGGCTGTAACTGGACACCGATTTTGGTGAGACCGACATGTGGCAGTTAGATAATGGTGAAAGTAAACGTATGACGAGAAACCTTGACTATTTTGCGGAATTAAACGAGAAATTAGACGGACGCGTATGGTTCGGGGATGGTTCATGTGTACCGATCAAAGGGAAGGGTTCGATAATTTTTTAAGGTAAAAGTGGAGAACTAAAACTGATAACCGATATCTATTATATTCAGGGTCTGCAGTGTAATGTGATTAGCTTGGGTCAAGTAAAAGAGTTGGGTTGTGATATACGGATGAGGAGTAATGACTTAACGATGTACGATAATTGTGGGAGGTTACTAATCAAGGTCACGAGGAATGCCAACATGCTTTATGAAATCCGACTAAATGTTGGAAACCCAACTTGTTTACAACAAAAATTACCAGATATGTTTTTCGGTGTTTGCATGGCAATAGATTTCGGGTTCGGACTAGTGAGACCGAACCCATCCGAAAAAAACTACAATAATATCGACGACAAAATTGTCGCTAACAGCAAAAACATCGACAAACTCGTTACATACAGTTGCAGCGCTGTCGCAAACATTAGTTGTTTAGTTGCAAACAACAACAACAGTGACAAAACTATCGCTCCAACAAAAAAATTTATTGCTAATTGCTGTAACAGCAATGAAAGTGTCGCTAACAACACAAGCCCCGTCGCAAAATTAAGTAAGTTAGCCATGAACGATGTTTTGCAAACCTCGGTTAAACGTTATACTTGCCCTTTGATCCTACCCGATAATATTTTGGATTACGAGTTAAAATTCAATGAAGAATTCGAAGAATTACTTGTGTTTGTATATCGACCCGTCGAGATTTGTTTGAACTCCTTTGCTAATACCTTAGTTCATTAAAAACATATCTCAGATCTGTATGAATACGATTAACCTAAAATACGGATCTAGTTCATCATCACGTTTGATCGTATGTTATATGTATATGTATTATCAGTAGTTGTGTATGTGTATAATATTAATATGAAGATTGAGAGAGAGAATTGGGAAGAGGTTCGTTAATTAACTCTCAAAACTTATATTAAACTGTGAACAGTGTTCACTATAAATAGACGATGGACTTAGTTTGTTAACATCCCCTAACGAACTAGAGTCCAATTCGTTACATACATGAATAAAAAGGAATAAACTTAGCGAATCACCCCTGATTTGTTAAACATCCTTAACGAATTAGGAGAGATAATAACTTAGGTCTTAGTTCGCTAAACTAGACATTACATTAACCAACTAACTTAAAGACTTAATAATTTATTACATAAATTACACGACAAATACATTAACGTTGAATACAAAGACTCAAGACACAAAACCGTGTACTAACAGACACCCCCTCATCTTGAGCTCTTTGTCTTTGACCTTCACTTGAAACGCTTGGACTGCCAATCTCTGCAGCTATGAATCCCGTTCTCATAACATACACGCACAACGCGTTGGAATTGCATAGCCAGATCATAGTCTTCATTGCGTTCAATCAGAATCTTGTTCTTGTGCAGCACGTCATTATCTGTCTCGGTTAAATTAACTAACCACATCTGGTCGATAATCTTAATCAGCTCAGTCTTCAGACCTTTTCCCAAGACAATGACGGCCTTGCTGGTTCGATAATCGTAATACCAGTGGTTGAAAGACAAGTGCATGTGTTGATTCATAGTCTTTATCGGCACCCGCTTCAATGTCTTTGGCGGCTTGATCTTAAAAACCAAATTTCTCCACCCCGTTTTTGGATCAATCTCATCAATACGTTTGCAAGTTGGGATTTGAGGCTTGAGAAACTTGAATCCAGAATTGACTTCGAATAGCAGTTGTTGATGAAACCAATCTGATATCCAGTCACTACCTCGATTGATAAATGGTCGACATGTGAGGGTACGAACATCCCAACGCGGTAAAGTGAGAACGTCCATTATCTTCTCATAGTACTGAATCCCCTTTTCCCATTTCACGATACATACCTTAAGATCAGAATCAAATAGCCAAGAAATGATGTCACCTTTAACCTTTGACACGGTCTTGAATGATGTTACTTGATTGTCTTTGATTCGAGCAGCAGCTTCCTCCTTCTCTTCCCGATCAACATATCGATAGGCTTCTTACTCACCTTCTTGTAACTAAACCAATTTTTAATATCAGCATCAGTTGGATTCTCAATTGAGTTGAATCTCGTGTCAACCACCTTCTTACCCTTGGACGTCTTTTCCAAATCATCCTCAGCTGCTTTAAACATCTGCTCATTAAATACAGGAGCACCTTGATCAACATTTGTGTGTTGAAACAAGTCAGGATACTCCTCAACAGTGACGTCTTCAACCTCAACTTCCTCTTCTTCATAAATATAATGTGTTCATCTTAACAGTTGGATCATTTAAGATCTCTTCATCGTTTAATACCTCCACATCATGCTCTGCCTCTAACACGGTCAACTGTTCGTCATTCAGACCAAGCAGTAATGAAATCTGCTCTCGTGTTAAGGCTCGCTCAACAAACTTACCAACCTTAATCTCATTCCTGTTCACTACACTCCTAACCATCCCCGATCCATCAACAAATATAACTGTATCAGCTTCTATCATCTCGATAGGTTTGGCAGTTGTATAGTCTTGATAAACGATAATCTGTTTATTCGAGTCATCACCACCACTGGTACCTGCACCTGAGGATGAGCCGTGCGTTTCTTTAGGCTCACCTCCTGCATCAGACTCATCAGGATCTTCTTCATCGTTCTTGAGCTTCTTTAAAGCATCATCTTTGCAAGTTAACTGCAAAATCAGATCCTCTTGTTCTTTGAGCTTCACCCCCTGAGACTCAACAATCGCACGAAGCTCCTTAGTCTCTTTTTGACAAAATGAAACATAACTCATCAGCTTTCTTTGATTCTCCATTAGGCGTTCTTGATTGATCCGGTCAGCAGACATTTGATTCTCATACAGATGAAGAAGGTTCAAAAGCATGTCTGTCTGACGGTGTGGTGGCATGTTATATAGAGATGGATGAACTGGCTGGATTGGTCCCTGAGGCCATGTAATTCTCATAAAAGAGACATCACTAGGAGGAGGGGGCCTCATGGACGGTGTTGGAGGAACAGTGAAAGGTGTAGCAGAAGGTATTGGTATTTCAGCTAAGGCCATTTGTGGAATCATACCAAGCCTGTCATGAGGGACCATCGTCGTTGTCAAGGTTAGCGCCGGAGTGCTAGTAGTAAGCGGCACTGCCGGGCGTTGAGACATGGTTGTACGTGGCGGTGGAACACCAATAATTACACAAGCTCCAGTTGATACACGTCTCTTTGCTGGACTTTCAGATGCTGGGGCTTTACCCTTTCGTTTCCGTTCTAGTTGAGCTACAATTGTGGCATCTAACGCGGCTTCGACTGCAGCTTGTTTTTCTCGAAGAGCTGCATTGTCACACCCTCAAAATCCACTAACGGAGTTTGACCGTCAGAGGGTGTGAACTAACAGGATCGGAATCATTAGTTATAATCAAACCATAAATAAAGTTTTCAAACTACGAAAACATTTAAGTGTAAATAAATGCGGAAGCGTAAAACCTTTAACCAAAAGTTGCGTCACGCAGGACGACTTAAAAACCCAAATAATAATAGTTTAAAAGAAGTTTGCATAAACAATAGCGTTCATAGTAATGCATGATCCTATACCGCGCGCCCGCCTCGGCTACCTTAGAATAACATACTAAAAGTGTCAACACGAGGTTGGTGAGTTCACAAGTTTATATAAAATAAAGCGTTTAGCGTTTTGCGTTACCAGATAGTGTTAAATCAATTATATATCTATAGGTAGCTAGCCTATAAAACAAGTATTACTAAGTGTTCGACACCGAAGCTGACTGTTTATCATGTGCCTTGCCACGAGGTCTATCCCGACCATGGTAATGTGTTAGCCAAAATTACACCCACTCGACCTCCAGTCGAGCTTAGCGTTGGGTGGGGTTTGTCAAACCCAGTAGTACTACTCAACAGTGACTCGCTATTTTCCAATACTAAACGGTTCGATGTGTGAAGGACTTCAATTGTTTCGTTTGCCACTTAGCCTTTACAAGTGATACATAATTTCATAACAAAATCTAAAAGCGTTTCGGAGTATGTTATCTCCCCCAAGTGAAAAGCGTTTAAAAAGTTTAAAAGGGGAAAGTGAAACTCACTGTTTGCGAAGAATTCCAAAAACAAGTCACCCAAGTGATGCGCGTCACAGAAAACTCTCACTAGCGTTCTAAAACAACAAGGAGATTTTCTAAGTGTCGGAACTATTATCGAGTCTCTAGACTCGGCACATAATACCTATGCACAAGATGCGTTTCGTGTTTCGTTTGTGAATCGTGTGTGTCTCAACAAGCACATTAGTGATACGTTACGTGTGTGAACAACTATCTACGTGTCAAGTGTTAATGGTGTACATTACTAGCAATTATTCCCCGCAAGGGCAATTTGGTCAAAACATAACAATTATCTAGCAATTAGCACGTTTCATGTATTTTCACAAAGTTAGCGGCTAGTTTCATCAAGACAGAATTCTACTTGAAAGATTACTCTATTCAACAGGTCATAGCATCTCAATTAATTCACCAAAAATCTTCACAAAAGCATACATGAGTTAGGTTTCCAGAACATATTTTATTGTATTTTTATTCTACATAGTTTACTCATAATGATCAAAACATTACAACAAACTCACAGCAGTAAAATTCATGCGCAACATAATGTTATTTGTTATTCCCATTAAATGAAAATCCAATTTATGCAAGACCAATTGGGTTAGGTTCTTAACTCAACAAGTTAACTTCCAGAAGTGGAACCAACCCATTTGGTTTTGTAGTTTATGAGATATGATATTTATAAAACAACTTAACAGCAGGTCTCACAATTCAGATTTGCACTTCAGTTTTGTAAAATCATAAAGATTAACTTTTACTCATCCAAAAATTACAAACTTGGACTTTATAGAAACTAGACTCAACATAGCACCCTTTAGTGTTAACAAGCTCAACCAATTTCCAAATTAACAATTAGTTAAAGTTGTCTAAACATAACTTACAATCTGTCCAGTACCAGTTTTGACCTTTAATCATATTAAAATAGTTTGACCAACCAAAACACCTCCAAATTAGGCGTGGTTGGACTTTCTGAAAACTAGACTCAGAGAACTAACTTGTAGACTCATAAATAGCTCAGTTTGCGTTTATAATTAACAAGTTACATGTCGTTCAAGTTTAACAATTACTGCTGTCAAAACTCAGCAAGCACAAACAATCGTCTAACATGCATCCTAAGCATACGACATAACTCAAAACATGTAATAAACATAATTAATCACAAAAATCAGTAGTAACCCTCTAGGGTTTACAATCAACCAATGATTCATCAATCTTTCACCGTTCAAAATCACATATGATCATCAATATCAATAACCAACACATAATCAATCATCCTCTAGCAATAATCAATCATAAGAACACTTAATACATGATATTCAATAATTAGGGTTTCATATTTATACCTTAAAAACGCAGAAACAACCAAGAGAAACGTGAGAGGTGCTTAGAAACGAGTGTGAGATGCTCCGATTATGAAGAACAAGATCAAACGGGTGTGATATGGGTATGGGTGTTGGATGCCGTCGCAAAGAGAGGGGAGGGGGGGTTCGATCGGGTTGTGTGGGGAGAGGGAAAGAGTTAGGGTTTTATTATTATTAATAATAATATGTTACATCAAGGCCCCTCCACTTCTAAATATTATTTTTCTAGCTTAAATTAACTTGTTTGCATCTTGAGTTAACGTTTCATACAACGTTATCACATAACACATAAGTCTAACACATAATTATCACATAATTATTGTTTTGATGTTTTTCGTTTATTTATCAATGGTTTGCGTCAACTCGTTTGCGTTTCGGTGCAATCCCGAAAGACTACACATGTAGTAATTTGTCAAGCGTTATTTAAAACCTTATTTTAAATGTAATGAGATGTGCGTTCTAGATCGAGTGATCTTAAGTTTGAATTGACGGAGTTTGAGTTAACGGAGTTAACCTGAAATTGACGAGTGTCACATGCATCACCATCACCACCATTTCCACCATCTCCATCATGTCCACCATCTCCATCATCATCACCATCATCATCTCCATTGTTCCCACCTTATAGTCCCTCACGCTCGGAATCCGAGTCATCATGGATCCAGCGTTCCTCGGGAGGACATATATAATCAGGTTTAATAATATGACCAATCATACGTTTGTCCCGTGGCCTCCCCTTACGGTATATCGTCATTCTACGCACAGTATCGGCCTTCATGTGCTCTAAGGCGAGAACATCATCCACTAATGTCCGATCAATTACCAAGTTGGGAATCAAATCTTGAATAATCAGTTGGAGAAATCTTGGATACATGAGGAATTTCTTCTTTTGAACCGTTTGTTAAACTTGCTCCTTGAAATGATAGAAGACCATTCCTGAGAAGTTGAATGGTTTATTGAGAACAAGAGCCACAAACGCCGATTGTAGACTAATTCGGCATTCATGAAATCCACCTCGACGACCACCCAAACAATGAATCAATACGTGTAAAAGATACTTGTAGGGTGGGCACAGACCATTCTTGTTAAACATAGAATACTCAATATCTCCACCATAATGTACACGTCTAAACAAACCCTTGATTAATTCCTTACCAAACTCATTTGGGTTATCATCATTGTCCCTAAACCGAAGCACACGTCTAGTCACTTCAACATCCACTGTTATGGGAGTTTGATTGATTGTGGCTCGAATATGATTCTCGGTGTCAACAAACTCAGTAGTATTCCAGAACTGCCTAATAATGCTTAGATAAACAGTGGGTCGAGCAGTTATAGCATAGTGTATCACCGAACGACGTAGAAATGTTAACATAGTCCCAAAAAGAGCTTAGTCAACGACGTTTGAATCAACGTAAGCACAAATGTTGTGTTTCTTGTCATATGGTAGCAACTGTACTTCAGCTTGTTCTTGTTGTGGCTGTTCTTGCTCAGCAATGGGTGGATCTTGATCCATTTGATCAGCCATAAGACTAAAAATAATGATAACGAGAATCAGTAAAATTCAATAATCATAACAAAAATACTTTTAAATTTATCACTTGTAATATTAATAAGAAAATTAAACTAATATGAAAATTTAATTTAAATATGTCATTCGTTAAGAAACAGTCTGATTCGTTAAATAAGATAAAGAATCATCTGATTCGCTATCAGGTAAATAAGTAACGAATTAAGAATTAGCGAATTACTATTGAAAGATAACGAATTAATCTCTAATTCGTTATAATTTACAAATATCAAACAGATTCGTTAGAAACACTGATTCGCTCATTCTAATTCGTTTGAATTGCTTAACGAATTAGACACTCATTAGTTCTAATTCGTGAAACATAACGAATGGCTTTCATAGCTTAATTTTTGACTTTCTTGATCAGTGTCAAAATTGTCAAGAACACTGAAAGTCAAAATTGCAAATTGGAAATCGATTACTCCATAAATATCGATGAGTAGCCAAACAAACAACCATAACAGTCTCGGAAACCCACAGTGATACAAATGGTATAGGTTTACACATGATAAAGATTACTTAAGTTAGGGTTTAACCAGAGTATAAAACCCCGAAAATAACCACTCATCATCAACCCATTAATCAGTAATCAAAGCCTAATAGAATATCACCATTGATCTCAGAAATACATTCCGAACATAATGATAACAACTTTAAGGTCCATAATAAGTAAGACTTTAAAGTTCACGGAAACTTCAAATGTCCGATATTAAAACCTTATAATTAAGCCATCAAACTCGTATAAGATTTGACGAAAAACATAACGGTGTGATCCTCTTTACCTTTGGATCACGAAAATATGATCAGATAGAGATATAATGAAGGTCAAGATTTTTGGGAAAATTTGGCGAGAGTAATAGTGTAAACAGGAAGATGAAGAAGATGTATAGGACGGTTCGTATACACGCCGTCCTATATACGCTGTCCTTACACGCTTCCCAATGTACGAATCAAACTGATTCGTTTGAAATTTGAAATAACGAATCAGCTGATTCGTTATTCGAACTGAACACGTGGTATAACGAATTAGGTTTGATTCGTGTCTTGATTCGTTAAATATGCATAAAGAACTAGGTGTGAGTCGGTACAGAGAGCGGAAGCGAATTAGGGAACGAACTAGGATGTAGTTCGTTAAGACAACCTAATTCGTTATCCATAATTAACGAATTATGCTTAATTTAATTTTAACTTTAATTAAAATAAATAAATCAAATAAATAATTCAATCAAATTAAATAAATAAATAATTCCTGTATTTTTGTGAATTTTATAATTTTTCAAAAGCAATACATATTTTTGTATTTTTGTGAGTTTGAGCAGAGAATCATATTGACCAAAATGCCCTTCCATCACAGTTTTATATTTCAGCGATATTATGACTGACGTTAAGTCGGTCATTGATATTGTTGTCCACTTAAATCTTATAACAAGCCTTCAAGCATTTTTGTGATATGATTTAGGGTTCAATTAGCGCACAGAATATCAGAAACTTAATCTCGGTTTAAGCTTAATTTGATTTCTGCCAAATCACCCCAACTTGACTTAAACCATTATAGTGTTGATCAAAATTTTGAATACCAATTGAGAAATTTATAATTTTGAGCAATGCATCAAATTTCCTTTACTGTGAGTGAGCATGCACGTGTCCATCTGTCGGCTTACATACATTATATCCCCTGGGGTCCGTTTCTTGTTGGTATTGAGACGCGCGCAAGGGAGGAACAATTGTATGACTAACAGTGGATTTTGATCAAGTCAGTAATTTGGATTGTACGAAGTACAACAGTGATCAAGTTTAATGACTTTGGGTTTGCTCTAAAAGCGAATGAAATATTCAAGTTTTCGAATACCCAGATGATTAGGCCGCATAAATACTCACAGTGTCCAGAATCTCAACGCTTGTTATTTGCTTTATTATATTTTTGGGTGATCAACAACTATAATGCTTGAGTATGACTGGTTATTACATTTCTGCCATCCTCACCGAAACTTTTGCTAGAGACTAACACCTTTTTCAATTTGGCTTTTCTTTAGGTTTATATCACTTATTTTACTCTAACAGCTTGTTTAAGACCTATCAATGCACCAATGATTTAGCACTCAGACTTTAAGCTTATTTCTTTCTGGATTTGGGGTCAAATAATCAATGTACTATCATTTTCTGTTTTTGCTTCAAAAACTCAAAATTTTGAGAAGCATAAAAAAAATGAATTTAATTGCCCCAGTTACTTTAAGTTTATAAATTAATGGCTATCCTATAAATCTACAAGTAGATAAAACGACCAAAAACATGCAAGCATGCTCCACAAACTTAGATAACTGACATAATTTCCAGCGAGAAAATAAAATAGAAAGCTTAACAAACACCCCGAATACTTTCCATTTTCAGGTGAATGGTTAACCCGAATATTTACAAGAAATTATCAGGACCAAACATATACAAGTATATGTCTTTCAAATAGAAGTAAATGACATAATTTCAGCGAATGTAAGCAAAAATCTTTTTGTTTTTTCTCTTTACATACTAAAAACACAATCTTTTTGTCTTTTTTGGATTTTTCTATACAAACAAAATAAACTTCACATTCTTTTTGGATTTTTCAAATTTTAGGATTTAAAAACATGAAAACACACTATTTTTTGAATTTCTAAAATTTTCAATGTTTTTGGATTTTAAAAATTTTAATGTTTTTGGGTTTTATCTATACAAACGAAACTCACAATATTTTTGTATTTTCTAAGTTTCACTCCCTAAAACAAAAACAAAATAATTTTTTTTAAAATAAAATTAACAGAAAAGAAAGATAATCATCCTTGTTTCAGGGTATCAACGAGGGTTTTCAATCCATTTAAACCAAGCAAAAATTTATAACGTATTTTATCAAAGGCTTTGGTAAATAGATCGGCTTTCTGAAAATCAGTATGTACTTTCTCAAGATCAATTAATTTCTTTTCATAACAATCCCGTATGAAATGATATCGAATTTCAATATATTTCGTTTTAGAATGTTGTACGGGATTTTTGTTGATACTAATAGCAGCAGAGTTATCAATTAAGGTGGGAGTAGTAAGAAACTTCAAACCGTAGTCGCGAAGATGTTGATGTATCCACAAAACCTGGGAACAGCAACTCGAGGCTACAACATACTAAGCTTCGGTGGTTGAAGTGGAGACCGTTGTCTGCTTCTTACACTTCCAGGAAACAAGCCGGCTTCCTAAGAATTGACATCCCGCTGTGGTAGACTTGAAATTGATCTTGCATCCTCCATAGTCTGAGTCAGAATAAGCGGTAAGATCAAAAGTATCGTCTTTGGGATACCATAACCCGATGTCAGGATTGCCCCCAAGATATTGAAGAATACGCTTAACCGCTGCCAGGTGAGTCACTCGGGGACTGGCTTGGTACCTAGCACATAAACAAACAGCAAACATTATGTCGGGTCGAGAAGCAGTAAGATACATCAAAGAACCAATCATAGAATGACAGAGGGTCGGATAAACGGTATCCTCCAATTCATTCGGTGATAAATTGTGACCCACTGGGAGAGGAGTAGAAAGGATTTTTCCGGCAGTAATCTTGAATCGACTCAAGACATCATTCATATATTTTGTCTGATGAATGAAATTTCCTTACACAGACTGATGAACCTGCAAACCTAAAAAGAAATTCATCTCTCCCATTGAACTCATCTCTAACTTGGTTTGCATTGATTTCTCGAACTCCTTACACAACGTGTCGTTTGTTTACCCAAAAATTATGTCATTTACATAAATCTGGACGAGGAGAAGATCATCACCAATATTGTTATAAAACAAAGTGCAGTCAACAGTTCCACGTTTGAAACCATTATCCGTCAGATGGTCGGAGAGCGTGCCATACGAAGCTCTCAGGGCTTGATGTAGACCATATAATGCCTTGTTTAAACGATAAACACGGTCAGGATAACCAGGATCTTCAAAACCCGGAGGTTGTAAAACAAACACTTCCTCATGAAGTTTACCATTCAGAAAAGCGGTTTTGACATCCATTTGATATACTTAAATGTTCTTGTAAGCAGCATACGCCAGAAAAATTCGAATCGACTCTAATCTTGCAACTGGAGCATATACTTCAGTGTAATCAATACCCTCTTGCTGATGAAAACCTTGCACCACTAAACGTGCTTTGTTTCTCACAATTATCCCACGATCGTCTTTCTTACACTTATATACCCACTTAGTTGGAATAGCTTTCTTGACTATAGCAGGTTTGTCGATAAGACCCCAAACTCCCAAACCTGCAAATTGCTGTAATTCTTCTTGCATAGCTTCTACCCAAGAGGAATCTTGAAGTGCCATACGAGGAGTTGTTGGCTCAACTTGAGATAGAAAGCAAGTGAATTTAGCAAGATTTACAATCGCAGACGAGTGTAAGTCAGTATAAGCACACAATACATTATTCTCACTTGATGAAGCAACTTGATGTCGTGTTTGAACTCCCACATCAAGTTCTCTAATAATGTTTTCTTTCGAATGATAATTATGAATCCTAAGAGTGGTATTCTCAGGAACAACAACAGTTTCAAATAAATTACTGTAGTGTTCACCCAGATCGTGAGATGAAACACTATCAAGATCGACAACTTGATCAACAACTTGAGTGTCATCAGATGAAGTAGATGTGTTGTCGAAGAGAACTGGAAACTTATTATCAGGTTCTTTTGTTGGAGCATCAATTGGAACTTCAACATCATTAGAACTTGCAAATCTTGGAATTACCAATTGTTCTTCAAAATAAGAACGGACTAAATCTTCATCTGGTTGATCAGTTGTTGGAGTAAACGAATTGAATAAGCCATCATAGTCAAACATCCAGTCGGGACCTTTCCCTTGAGAACGAGTAGTGTACTTTTGACAGTCCACATGGTACCATTCTTCAACACAACCAGACGTAAAATTAAATACTCGTTTCTTAGGAGAAGCATAACCCAAGAAATATCCTTCAATGGCTTTTTCATCAAACTTTCCCATGTCCTTTTTCAACATTGTACAAGGACACCCAAATGGTTCCAAGTACTTTAAATTAGGTTTACGGTTATTCAACAGCTCATAACTTGTCTTCTTGAGTATCTTAACGGTTAGAACTAGATTGAGTGTATAACAAGCAGTATTCACCGCCTCATTCCAAAACTGGACAGGAAGCTTTGAATAAGCAAGCATCGTTCTAGCAGCTTCAATCAACATTCTATTCTTTCTTTCAGCTACACCGTTCTGTTGTGGTACATATGGGGCACTGTATTCTAGATGAATTCCTTTTTGTACACAAAAGAAATCCAATACAGTATTTTTAAATTCAGTACCATTATCACTTCGAATTCTCCTCACTTTCTGTTTGTAAAGTGATTCGATCTTAGTAATTAAATTTTGAACAAGAACTGGTGTTTGATATTTTGAACTCATAAACAAGACCCATGAGTATCGTGAATAATCATCAGTAACTACTAGGCAATACCAATCTCCAGAAATACTCGCACGATTCACTGGACCGAATAAATCCATATGAAGTCGCTCAAGAGGAGTATCGATGGAATTTAATAACTTAGAAGGATGTGACTTTTCCTTCTGTTTGCCCTTTTTGCAAGCAACACAGTGATCAGATAACTTAAAATTCTTCAAAGACACACCTTCAACTAGGTCATTTGCCATGAGATAGTTCATCTTATGAACATGAATGTGACCCATTCTACGATGCCATAGAATAGAATCTTTCTCGGTTGCTTTCGAGACAAAACATGTTTTCGATCGATGTTAATACTTTAGAACTCTTATTTAAGACATAAATATCATTTGATCGAGGAGATCGCATGACAACCATGTCCTCATGAATCACATACCCCAGTTTTAAAATCAGACACTCTTTATCTGTAAATACTGTAGTGTATTGCTTGTCACAGATTTGCGACACACTTAATAAATTATGGTCCACTTTATCACAGTAATTAACCTTCTAAAAAGTAATATGCCCATTCGAAACATCACCTTCTTGTGTAATCATACCCCCAGAATTCCAAGCAAACGCTACATAACCCCCTTGAATATTTCTTACATTTGTTAAGAGTCGAGATTTCCAGTAATATGACGAGAACATCCACTATCCATGATCCAGTTTTCACCAGAAATGGTATTGGGTGTACCCTACACACAAATGAAAATGATTAGTTCAAAAAGGCAGCCCAGGCCTCAGTCTTGAGCACCTGTTGGTTTTCTTGAGAAAAGTTAAACTTAGTCGCATTCAATTGTTGTTCAACAACTTGAAAATAAGTTACAGGTTTCTTAGACTTTCGTCGTAGATACGCAACTTGAACTACATTTGAATTAACATTTTTGCATAGCGGTTCGGTTGGAATAAACTTTGGTTTAACAGAACCAAGAGTTTCATTCACATGAACAAATTTTCGAGGATTCACGTTAGAGAACATAATATGAGTATCATCATCATACAACACAGGTCGTTCGGAATCTCCTTTTGGAATGATCCTTGATAAAAGGATGAAGATTTTGATAGCTCTTCTGGCCATAATTTCTTACTACATGACCTTGTTGACCGCGAAGGAAACAGCTTCGCATGTCAACATGATTATGTTGAGAATTAGTCTGAACATATGCCCCAGAAGATGAATGATGGCTCACATTTTTGGTCATGCTCTTAGCAAAATCATTGGATAACTCAGATTTCTTTTTCAAGTAGAAATCTAAATTAGAACAGTTTGAAAAACTTTTCAACGTATCTGTTCCAGTTGACTTCACAAATTGAACTTTCTTAGCCTGTTTTAAAACTTGCTTTGCTTTAGTCAATGGATCAGATGGAGCCAATGTTTTAGCTTGAGCATACCGATGTTCAAGATCTTGAATCTTGGAAGTTTCATTGTGAAATACACTCTCAATAAGTTCTGGTTTAATGATACTTATTGGAATGTCTTTCTCAGTGAACATCGTGTCTATCCTCTTTAATTTAAATACACTACCAATAGATGGCTTGGAAACAGTTGGATTTATAAAACGTAACAAATCCTCATAAGAAATTTTGAGTTTTTCTGGTTTCTTGGACCTTACTGGTTTGACATTAACAGGAGCATCTTGTTTCACCTTGGTTGTGTGTGAACCATACACAGCCTCCTCAAATTCATGAGGTTCACAAAGTATGTGATTAGAACTTGGAATGTTCTTGTTCTTGTGTATGATTTCAGGTTCGAACACATCCTCAATGATAACTTTGTCAACATTGTCAACAAAGACTTTGTTGCTTTGAACATGAGTTTTCTGAATCGAAGATTGGGCTTTAACACTTTCAGGTTTAACTGGTTTTGTGTTTTTAGGAATAACAGATTCTTTAACTATCACATCCTCTTCTTGTCTAGCAAAAGGATTTGGTTTGTAATCATTATGAAAAGGTGGTGGAATCTCAACAAAACCTATTCCTTTCTTTGAATCTTTTTGCTTACCAGATACTTCAATTATTTCATTTAGAAAAAAGGAAGAGTTTCTGAATTTTCCCAATTTGTTCTTTAAATCAAGAACCTCATTTTCAAGCTCAGTTATCTTTGATCTATGTTTCAAGATTTCTTGAAATTTTTGATCATTGATGATCATTTTCACTAACAACTCAGCCTTAAGATCATGATTACTTATAGTTAAAGCCTCAATTTTCTCTCTTGATATCATTTGAGAGGTCAAGGATTGTCTATAAGTATCTTTTAACGAAACAATCTCTTTTAGCAAATTATCATTTTGATGTTTCAAGGCATCTATCTTAGACTTATTAGTCTCACAATCAACACATGATAATTTTGAAGTAGAATTACAAACCTCATTTTGCTGAGCCATGCAAGCAGACGTGGTTGAATCACTGATCTTTGCCATGCAAGAGAAAATAGTTGGAAGCTTTTCACTTAATTCATCAGACTCAGACTCAGTATCAGCATCAGCATCAAAAGAAATTTCACTTCCACTTACATCTTGAAAGTACTCAGGAAATCCAAACATTGCCAAATTTGCTTGATTGTTACCACATAATAACCTTTGTGACCAGTCATCACCATCTACGTTGGATAACATTGCTTGAGATCCAGAAGACGAAGGTTTACCTTTAGAAGACTTTCTTGCATCATTACCACTCTTTCCCGATGAATTTTGATCTTGTTTTCTGGGACCGGTATACTCTTTCCCGATGAATTTTGATCTTGTTTTCTTGGCAAAGTGACCAAACTCTTGACAATTGTAACACTTGATCTTTAATTTATGAAACCCCAATTTCTTGTTCAACGAAGGAAGATCTTTACCCGTTCTCTGCATGAACCTTTTCACTTTTCTGACTATCATTGCCATGTTCCACTTTATGCCCATTAGTTCCAAATCATCCGGATCAATTTGATCATAATCTTCATCAGTCAAATCACTCGTGGCAATTTTACTACTAACCAAATTCTCATATTAAGTCATGAAAGCAGATAAGAAAGCAAAATTTTGTTCAGCTTCTCTCATGTTTACATTTGGTTGTGATGAGAATTGATTTGATGATGATGAACTCCCAGATCCTCCAGATGAGCTAGTATTTCCAACTGTGTAGAAACAAGCACGTGGATCACTATAGATAGTTGTTTCATTTTCACTTGCAGTTTGTTTTAGAAAAGCAGTGATAGGTGAAATGGTTGAACTTAATGGCATGCTTCCACCATAAAATGTAGGATCTTGATTATCTTTCGAAGACTTCTGACATTTAAGATCATATTCTCGAACCTCGATCTTTTGCAGAAATTCAGATGCAGTCAAATCCTCATTACTAAAATAATTATTCTCCTTCAATACCATAAGAAAAGTTGAATAAAAACTTGGTAAATCACTTTTAATAGTATCAATCTTGTCAAATTCAGATATCTCCAATTTCATCTTGTCCATTTGGGCTATTAAATGATTAAATCGTGTTGTCATCTCTTCAACAGTTTCACCCTTCAGAAGGTTAAAGCTTCTATATTGAAACTTGAGCATAACCTTTTTGCTTTCAGCAGTATTTCCCATACTTCTCATACGGATATGTTGAAATAAAGAAGCATAAATCTTAATATTTCCTACTTGGTGAAAGATATTTTCAGGTAAAGCCATAGTAAGAGTAGAATATGCTTTTTCTCAATTTCTAATGCTTTCTTCTCTTCAACGGAGTATTGAGAGATATCTTCAGGTGTAAAACCAATAGTCTCATCCCCAATCATTGGAACGGTGTAAACCTCATTTAAACAGTATGAGCAATCAGGGTGAACTGACCCTAAATGAGCACGGAAACGGGGTTCCCATTTAGCAAAATCGCTAAATTTCATCAAACGTGGACATTTTGAATGTGAACCAATCTCGGTATCCAGTTGTAACATTTGTTGCATCAACATGTTTTGAGAAGCTAATGCATACATACCAGCCATTTTTTGACAAGTTTTGAACTTTAAGGGTTAATTTTGAAAATAAGATTAACGAATTGTAAACAGTTGAGGTAACGAACTGTGAACAGTTGTAACGAACTGTGAACAGTAATCAACGAATCAAACCTTAACGAAACTGAATCAGATTGTCAACGAATCACTAAGTAGCTGCTTAGCGAATCAGAAAGTTATCTTTAACGAATCATTAAGAAATGCTTAGAGAATTAGATAACAAACCGACTACAGTTGATAACGAATCAACTTATAGCGAATCAGGTTGTTACAACGGTTTGTAACAAACTCAGACAACAAATGCCATGTGGCAAAATTTGTTATAAAATAGTTTCCGAGGTATGACGTGTGTCACACGAAGCAGTTGACACGAATCAGAGAGTATAACGAATTGGTTAACGAATCAACCAAAACTCATAGCGAATCAGCTAAATATGTTAACAAATCGAGTTTAAAGAGTTAACGAACTATGCTGAATTTTAACGAATCAGACTTAAATCATCAAATCTTCAAACCTTCAAACATAATTTTCCAGAAATCTGGAAGCTTATGAATAACAAACCCAGAAATCCGATATGTAATACACACTCAATATTCAACCAAATCGCTCAAGTCAATTACCAAAATACTCGTCATCACAATGTGAAACCAAATCAATACCCCTCGTAAGCCAATTACCATTATTCCGAAACCAATTTGAACCAAAACTATCCCCTGTTTTGGCCAGAAACAGATCCAAACCAAATTCGATCCAAACATAAACCAAAATCCAATTTCAATCAATCACAACTCACAAATACCTTACCAGACACAAACCTAATCCAATCATTCCATAACCAATCCAATTCAACCTCAATTTGATTCAAAATCAAACCGAACATAAACTGAATCAATTTTCGATTAATTAAAGTCTAATAACAATCAAATCAAGCATAATTGAGCACCGAAAGCTCTGATACCACTTGTTTGAACTTCTTTGCTAATACCTTAATTCATTAAAAACAAATCTCAGATCTGTATGAATACGATTAACCTAAAATACGAATCTAGTTCATCATCATTTTGATTGTATGTTATATGTATATGTTTATCAGTAGTATGTGTATGTGTATAATATTAATATGAAGATTGAGAGAGAGAATTAGGCAGAGGTTCGTTAATTAACTCTCAAAACTTATATTAAAGAAAGAAATTGTTATAAAGAGAAATATGACTGAAATTTGATCTCTAAATGCACCATTTGCTCTTAAACAATAACCTTTAGGGAAAAATGTGATTGACAAATGGTTTAAGTAAAAAAGAGTTGCATTTTGCCTCAAAAAGGTTGAATAAGTATTTTCGGGCAAGGTTTGATGTTTTCTAACATTCCCGAACACAAAACAATGTATTAAGTATTTTCGGGCAAGGTTTGATGTTTTATAACCTTTCCAAGCAAGCTTGGTCACTTTGGACTAAGTTTATGATTTTCGGGCATGCTTTGAAGTGTTTACACTTTCCGGGTAGAGTACACTTGACAGTACTAACTCCCCGAGCAAGCTTGAAGTCTTGACATGAATATGTGATCTAGCAAGCTTTTAACATGGATTTTGTAACATCACGTAAATTTCGGGCAAAAAATGTCAAAAATCAAAGTCAAGGGACCAAAACTATTAAATTTCAAACTGACAGGGCTAAAATGAAAATTCTGAATTTCCTGCCCCATCGCGCTACGCGATGGATCAGAAGAGAGCCCCATCGCGTACCTTGATGGGGGTATCTGACACAACATGACACGTGTGCCACGTGGCACACGGTGGCAATGTTTGCCGCCACGTGTCACCACGTGACAACACGTCCGCCACGTGGCGCGGCGCCTGCCACGTGTCGCCACGTGGCAGGTCTTCTCTTTGACTCAGCAAGCCTACATCGCGGTACGCGATGGGCTTGCCAAGAGACCCATCGCGTACCGCGATGGGGTCCAAAATCAAGCCTATAAATAGTGGCCACGGGATTTCATTCCATCACATCAAATCTCACACTACTCTCTCACTAACTTCTCTCTAAAGCCCCGAGAACACGACCCTCGATCCACCTCGAAATCCGTGCCTTGATTCCTCGTTTTACGTGTCCAATACCTTGATAAATGTGCCACCTCCCGACGATGTCATAAGCAAGGAGATAATATTGGTGCGACGTCCCGACAACTATCTCGAAGTGTGTGCCGTGAAGAGTTAGTGTCTCGATTCGCGTGCCCAAGTGAAAGGTGTTGATCAAGAAAGTTGATAAGGAAAATAGAGTCGAAGTGCTGCCCGAGTGTGAAGGGTATATTGAGCCAAGAGAGGTAGGCATGATGCCCGAATAAAATAATAATAAAATATTTTAAAGACTTAATACCCCAAGTCAAAGTTATTCTCGATAAACAAAGAAATACATAACAAAGAAAATAAAGAAAAGAAAAATGAAATATACATGTGAGTATATATGATTATTCTTTGTTATAAAATATATTATTTAAGTATAATGAGTATACTTAACTAATAAAGAAAAGAATACGTTTCTTAAAGAAGAAGAAACGTAGGGTTTTAATAAATAAACTAAAGGTTTATAAAGATTACTTTTTAACTAAAGGTTTTTAAGTAAAAAGAGATATTGAACTAAAGGTTCATCGAGATAAATAAGACTAAAGGTCTTAAGCCGGATCGTGTATCCGACTAACAAAAGTTATACTCGTACTATAGGAGCGAGATAGCAAGAGAAAGACTCACGGACGGTGTTGGAAGCCGATTCCATTGAAAAGGTGAATACGCCCCACTTTTATAAACTTTTTTTCAAACAATCAAACGTGTTAAGTGTAAAACTTTACATAAGGCTACATGTCTCTAAAAACATTGTAAATAAGAGTATAAGCCTAGCCTTTAGGCTATGGTATACGTTTGTCTGGATCCTTACATATGTGTAACGCGGTGGGCACATCGCACCACGCTTGGTCACGACCTCCAGCCATGATGGGCCGGACCTAAGTTACGTCCGAGTGAGACTGACCATGTGTATATTTATGGTGCCTAAGTTACGTCAAAACGCTACGGTGTTTTGCTGAGGTGACCTAGTGTAGAGATTCGAGTTTATGATGATTGATTAACTTGATTTTTCCTAAGACAAGATGGGCCGAGGCTTACGTGGTCTCAAGGGGTGATTAAGTAAAGAAAATATTTTTAGCGTCAGCATATTCACCAGCATTCGTTGCTGACGTATTTTATTAACATTTTGCAGGTAACCAAGATTAGAGATTGAAAGACAAAGAGCTCAAGAATCCGATGGCTCGGATAATTTTGGGTAAATATTAAAATATGGTGGTTTTGTAAAACATATAAACAAGTAAATACTAAACGAGACTTTTGTTTCGTCTTTTGTATTGTAAATATTTATATTATCGATCCTTAAGTTTTTATAAGTCTTCCGCTAAATAACCGAAACTCTGATTTATTTACAAATGTGGTACCAACTATTGATCACACTCCTAGGCTTAAGATGGGGGTGTGACAGGTTGGTATCAGAGCCATCGATCTTAGCGAATTTGGTATCGTAAAACATTACCCAAGCTCGATCCAAGCATAGGAAATATTTATTTGTTTATTTGAATAGGGATAAGATTGGTTGGTAACCCTTTCTTTCCCTCTCCACATTCTAAACCACCTATCAAGATGTCTTACGAGAAGTTAATGGAATATTATGATAATGAAGCAAGAAGAGCAAGAAAATACTATAAATTTCCAAGAGGCATCATGAATAAAGATTACTTTGAATCATTCTTCAATTCCATCATGAGTAAAAACCCCAACCCAAGTCCAATATATAACCTAGATAACACTCCACATCAAGTATACCAACCCCCTCGACATTCAAGCTATCATCCGACGAGCCTACCCATGTATCAACCATCCAAAATACCCACGTATCATCCTACTGAGATCCCTACCTATCAACCGACTGAAATTCCGCCGTATTACCCATTCGGAGATGCAACACAATTACCACCGAATCCTCACCCTTAATATACTTTCCTCTCCAATTTACCAATCAAGGAAGAACCAAAATCATCTTCATCCGACTGGATGCAATGCCACTCCGATCAGCGAAGGTGGCATACCGGCAATTGAATTATGGACTCTGCCGATTCTCGCGTTAACAAGGAAGGGTCATCTAACAAACCCAAGATGAGAGTGACGATGCCATACGAGAAGATTCACATGCCGGCAATGTCCGAAGAGGAACCAGAAGTGGAAGAGGAATCTGAAGAGGAAACAGACCCTGAGGAGGAATATCCTGACAATCCAAATGAGATAACCACACCGGAGGAAGAACAACACTCAACCCCAAGCTATGGCTCTGTAGATCCATACATAAAATTTCTACATGAACTCAAAGGTAAGGTGTCATCAAGCTTTCCACCATATCATGGTGAGATTCCATCCATTGAAGAACAGGCCGATGAAATCCGTGAACAAAATGAAGCAGTCGATGCATTCTTTAATTATCCCTCCGATGTGACTGCATCTCCATACCCTGATCCCAAGAACCACTACGACATTGTGATGATGGGTTACCATGACCCACCTCCAAGATACGGGTATCCTACCGACATACCTCAGTCTCAGGAGGAGCATTTGGATCGAGCCCTACAGGAAATTGATGAATTGAGGAAGAAGATTGATATTGAAGGAAAGAGAAATAAGAAGATAGGAGATACGCTTCTTCGCAAATGCAACAAACTGACGAAAGTTGTGAAGAAATTCATTAAGGATTAGGAGAATGATGATGGTGGCATGTTTTCAAGAAAAGAAGTTTACGTGTTAAGATAGTTTGTATGTTATGTAATATACGATGTGATAAGAGTTTGTTGTAAAAAAAATAATAATATACATATCACCTTATGATATGTATATATATATGTGGAATAAATAAACTTGTATATTAAGAAAAGAAAAATGTTAAATTTCAGATAAAGAATAAAAGATAAAGAATGTCTACACAAAGTGATAATCAAGAGGTTTCTCAAAAGGAAGCCGATAAACGTGAAGAAAAAGGGAAAGGTCCCAAGAAAGAACAAGTGGAACCAATTCCCGATAAATATATGAACCAAATTCAACAAATGATTAAGAAGGCTATTAGGGAAGAATCTGAATTTAGATCACAATTTAGACAAACAAAACATTCTCAATCTGTTCAACCTTCTCAAAAATCTGTTAAGTCACGTCCGAAACCATCTCATATAGAAGAGAGTGTTCATGAGTCCAATGCCGATGGAGGAGTTATACAAGAATTTAAGAAACTTAAGATCGGTGGATGTTCGTTTAAAGATTTCAAGTATTATGGGCCGAAGGAATTCCATGGTGACAAAGGAGCCATCACAACCGTGAGGTGGCTTGAAGAGATGGAAAATATTGTGATTACAAGCAAGTGTTCGGACGAAGAGAAGATTCAATACTCTGCCCCGATGTTCAGAGGCGAAGCACTAGAATGGTGGAACACTTTAATGATGAGTAGAGGAAGGGAGGTGATGTATAGTTTGACCTGGAACGAGTTCAAAGAGTTATTAATGTCGAAATTCTGTCCAATGCATGAAACGGACCAAATTCAAACCAAGTTCTTGGCTCACAAGGTTGTTGGAACGAACCTTCGTGAGTATAAAACGAAATTTCATGAATACTGTCGTTTGGTTCCCCAGCTGGTTACCCCTGAATCCAGCAAAGTGACACGTTACATTTGGGGACTGCCACGAGAGATTCGTGACATGGTGAGGTCACACTTGCCACAAACCGCTGACTCCGCTATGGAGTTGGCTAGGTACTTGATGGGCGGAATGATCCGCAATAAGGAGGAGGATAAGAAGGTCGTAACAACACACGACTCAAGGAAAGGAGGAGACACCCGTTTTAAAGGTAAAGGAGTTGACCAACGAAGGTCTGGCTCCAACCTCGGCATCCCTCAATGCAAAACTTGTAAGAAATATCATAGGGGTAGATGCAACTTTGCTCCTCGAGTCTGTGAATCATGTAATCGACCCAGCCACGCTACGACCGATTGTTGGAAAAAGAAGATGACCTGCTACAACTGCAAGGAAATGGGACATCTTAGCTTTGAATGCCCCAAGAACAAGCCCGCGACTGGTGGTGCGGGTGGTAGAGGTCAAAAGAACGAGCTCAAGAAGGGCAATGCAAGAGTCTTTGTCCTTGACACGAAGAAAGCAGTCGACATGCCGGAAACCATTACCGGTACGTTCCTTGTTAACAACGCTTATGCTAGAGTCTTGTTTGATTTAGGAGCCAACTTAAGTTTTATAGATTATAACTTTTGTAGTCTATTAAACGAACCTTTAATCAAACATA
Source organism: Bidens hawaiensis (assembly GCF_021521415.1). Classification (NCBI taxonomy): domain Eukaryota; kingdom Viridiplantae; phylum Streptophyta; class Magnoliopsida; order Asterales; family Asteraceae; genus Bidens; species Bidens hawaiensis. The sequence continues at coordinate 25,111 of NW_027500132.1, forward strand.
ATAAAACTCTATCCGTCGAGACTGCTAATGGTGAAACTATTAAAATCACCGAAGCCTTAGAAAAAGGAAAAATCTTATTAGCCGCTTACGTTTTGCCTATTCAATTATTGCCTATGACTCTTGCTGGTTTTGATGTTATATTGGGTATGGATTGGTTATCCGACAACCATGCTTGTATCCTTTGCAATAGCAAGACCGTTGAACTTCGAGCTCCTGATAAACGAACCATTCGAATTGAAGGGGATAAAGACGCTGGCCGAGTTACCCTAATCTCTATGATAAGGGCTAACAAATGTTTAAATCAAGGATGCCTAGCATTCATGGCCTACGTCACCGGAGAATCAAAACCCAAAGAAATTAAAGATGTTTCTGTTGTTTCCGATTATGCCGATGTATCTCCCGACGAATTTCCTGGCATTCCACCCGATCGTGAAGTAGAGTTTAGAATAGATCTTATTACTGGTACTGTTCCAATCGCCAAGGCTCCGTATTGCCTCGCGCCTACCGAGATGAAGGAACTAAAGAAACAATTGGACGAGCTTCTCGAGAAAGGTTTTATAGGACCAAGTTCATCACCATGGGGAGCACCGATAATATTCGTCAAGAAGAAGGATGGATCCATGCGCATGTGTATCGATTACCGTGCCATCAACAAGGTTACAATCAAGAATCGTTATCCACTCCCTCGAATTGATGATCTTTTTGACCAACTTCAAGGTACTAGCTTCTTTTCGAAAATTGATCTTCGTTCCGGCTATCACCAACTCAAAGTTCAATCTGAAGATATTCCGAAAACCGCTTTCCGAACAAGATATGGCCATTATGAGTTCACCGTTATGCCATTCGGACTTACTAATGCGCCAGCCGCATTCATGGACATGATGAATCGAATTTGTAAGCATTACTTGGATAAATTTGTTATCGTCTTCATCGACGACATACTTATTTACTCTCAGTCTAAGGACGATCATGAAAATCATCTTCAAACCTCACTTGAAATTCTTAGAACCGAAAAGTTGTACGCCAAGTTCTTGAAATGCGAGTTCTGGTTGCACGAGGTGCAATTTCTTGGTCACATTATCAACGTTAACGGTATTCAAGTGGACCCCACTAAGATTAAAGCTATCTCTAAGTGGGAGTTCCCAAAGTTGCCAGCCGAGATCGAAGCTTCTTGGGATTGGCCGGCTATTACCGTAGATTTATTGAAAACTTTTCCCGACGCTGTTCCTCTAACTTCTTTGACTCGTAAAAATATCAAGTATGAATGGGGAACAAAGCAACAAGAGTCTTTCGATATACTCAAACAAAAGCTTACCCAAGCTCCTATAGTGGCCTTGCCAGAAGGTACCGAAGACTTCGTTGTCATTAGTGATGCATCTCATTCCGGTTTGGGATGTGTACTAATGCAACGAAAGAAAGTAATCGCCTACGCCTCTCGTCAACTCAAGGTGCACGAAAAGAACTATACAACTCACGATCTAGAGTTAGGCGCCATAATTTTTGCACTTAAGATATGGAGGCACTATCTCTATGGAGTAAAATTTACCGTGTACACCGATCATAAAAGCTTGAAACATATCTTCGATCAAAAAGAGCTTAATATGCGCCAACGACGCTGGATGGAAACTCTTAATGACTACGACTGAGAAATCGTTTATCATGAAGGCAAAGCCAACGTTGTGGCTGATACCTTGAGTCGTAAAGAGCACGAAAAGCCAAAACGCGTCCGACCGTTAAGGCTAGAACTCCAAATCGATCTTATTGACCAAATCAAATCTGCCCAAATTCAAGCAATCAATGAAAACCAAATATCCGACGAGAAACATAACGGCACCATTGACTCGCTAGTCAAGGGTGATGATGGTATCCTTAGAATGAGAACAGGATTTGGGTACCAATCGTTGGAAACTTGCGTGAGAAAATCATGAATGAAGCCCATAAGACTAAGTACATAATGCACTCCGGTAGTGGCAAAATGTATCACAACATCAAGTCGAACTACTGGTGGAATGGGATGAAAAAGGACATCGCTTCGCACGTTGCGAAATGTTTAACATGTTTGAAAGTCAAGGCTGAACATCAAAAGCCTTCGGGACTACTTTAGCAACCCGAACTTCCCGTATGGAAGTGAGAGTTAATAACCATGGATTTTATAATCAAACTCCCGAAGACTACTCGACAACATAATGCTATTTGGGTGATTGTCGATAGGTTAACCAAATCCGCTCACTTTATTCCAATCAACGAATCATACTCAATGGATAGATTAGCGCGTATTTATGTGAACGACATTGTTGTTTTGCATGGAGTACCGCTATCTATAATCTCTGATCGAGACAGTCGCTTTACGTCTCACTTTTGGAAAAGCTTCCAACAAGCCTTAGGCACAAAGCTAAACCTTTGCACCGCCTATCATCCACAAACCGTTGGACAAAGCGAAAGGACAATTCAAACGTTGGAAGATATGCTCCGCTCTTGTGTGATAGACTTAGGTGGAAGTTGGGACGACCACTTACCCCTAATGGAATTCTCGTATAATAATAGTTATCACGCTAGCGTTCAAGCTGCACCATTCGAGGTGTTGTATGGCTGAAAATGTAGAACGCCCGTGTGTTGGTCAGAAACTGGAGACAATCAATTATCTGGACTTGAGATAGTCCAAGAAACCACCGACAAAGCTCTTCAAATCCGCGAACGACTAAGACGGCACGTGATCGTCAAAAGAGTTACGCCGATGTCCGTCGTAAGCCGTTGGAGTTCAAAGTTGGTGACAAAGTTCTATTGAAAGTCTCGCCATGGAAAGGCGTAGTTCGCTTCGGTAAGAAAGGAAAGCTAAGTCCTCGATTCGTTGGACCCTTTGAGGTACTTGAACGAATCGGCACTATTGCATATCGTTTGCAACTGCCCGAGGAAATGCAAGGGATACACGACGTATTCCATGTTTCGAATCTGCGTAAGTGTTTAACCGACGAGTCTCTTTCGATGCCATTAAAATATGTAGAAATAAACGAAAACTTAAAATTCATTGAAAGACCAATACAAATAGAAGATTCGAAAACAAAGAAACTTAAAAGACGAACATTGAAAATTGTGAAAGTGAGATGGGACTCACGAAGAGGATCGAGTACACTTGGGAACTCGAGTCCGAAATGAGAAAGAAATACCCCCACTAATTCTCGTAAGCAATCTCGAGGACGAGATTTATTTCAAGGTGGGGAGGATGTAAGATCACGTAAATTTCGGACCAAAAATGTCAAGAATCAAAGTCAAGGGACCAAAACTATCAAATTCCAAACTGAAAGGGCTAAAATGAAAATTCTGAATTTCCTGACCCATCGTGCTACGCGATGGATCAGAAGAGAGCACCATCCCGTACCGCGATGGGGTATCTGACACAACGTGACACGTGTGCCACGTGGCACACGGTGGCAACGTTTTCCGCCACGTGTCACCACGCGGCAACACGTCTGCCACAAGTCGCCACGTGGCGTGGCACCTGCCACGTGTCGCCATGTGGTAGGTCTACTCTTTGACTCAGCAAGCCTACATCGCGGTACGCGATGGGCTTGCCAAGAGACCCATCGCGTACCGCGATGGGGTCCAAAATCAAGCCTATAAATAGCGGCCACGGGATTTCATTCCATCACATCAAATCTCACACTACTCTCTCTCTCTCTCTAACTTCTCTCTAAAACCCCGAGAACACGACCCTCGATCCACCTCGGAATCCGTGCCTTGATTCCTCGTTTTATGTGTCCAATACCTTGATAATTGTGCCACCTCCCGACGATGTCATAAGCAAGGAGATAATATTGGTGTGATGTCCCGACGACTATCTCGAAGTGTGTGCCGTGAAGAGTTAGTGTCTCGATTCGTGTGCCCAAGTGAAAGGTGTTGATCAAGAAAGTTGATAAGGAAAATAGAGTCGAAGTGCTGCCCGAGTGTGAATGGTATATTGAGCTAAGAGAGGTAGTCATGATGCCCGAATAAAATAATAATAAAATATTATAAAGGCTTAATACCCCAAGTCAAAGTTTCTCGATAAACAAAGAAATACATAACAAAGAAAATAAAGAAAAGAAAATTGAAATATATATGTGAGTATATATGATTGTTCTTTGTTATAAAATATATTATTTAAGTATAATGAGTATACTTAAGTAATAAAGAAAAGAATACTTTTCTTAAAGAAGAAGAAACGTAGGGTTTTTATAAATAAACTAAAGGTTTATAAAGATTACTTTTTAACTAAAGGTTTTAAAGTAAAAAAGAGATATTGAACTAAAGGTTCATCGAGATAAATAAGACTAAAGGTCTTAAGCCGGATCGTGTATCTGACTAACAAAAGTTATACTCGTACTATAGGTGCGAGATAGCAAGAGAAAGACTCACGGACGGTGTTGGAAGCCGATTCCATTGAAAAGGTGAATATGCCCCACTTTTATAAACTTGTTTTCAAACAATCAAACGTGTTATGTGTAAAACTTTACATGAGGCTATGTGTCTCTAAAAGCATTGTAAATAAGAGTATAAGCCTAGCCCTCAGGCTGTGGTATACGTTTGTCTGGATCCTTACATATGTGTAACGCGGTGGGCACATCGCACCACGCTTGGTCACGACCTCCAGCCACGATGAGCCGGACCTAAGTTACGTCCGAGTGAGACTGACCATGTGTATATTTATGGTGCCTAAGTTACGTCAAAACACTACGGTGTTTTGCTGAGGTGACCTAGTGTAGAGACTCGAGTTCATGATGATTGTTTAACTTGATTATTCCTAAGCCAAGATGGGCCGAGGCTTACGTGGTCTCGAGGGGTGATTAAGTAAAGAAAATATTTTAGCGTCAGCATATTCACCTGCATTCGTTGCTGACGTATTTTATTAACATTTTGAAGGTAACCAATATTAGAGCTTGAAAGACCAAGAGCTCAAGAATCCGATGGCTCAGATAATTTTTTGTAAATATTAAAATATGGTGGTTTTGTAAAACATATAAACAATACTAAACGAGACTTTCGTCTCGTCTTTTGTATTGTAAATATTTATAATATCGATCCTTAAGTTTTTATAAGTCTTCCGTTAAATAACCGAAACTCTGATTTATTTACAAATGTGGTACCAAATATTGATCACACTCCTAGGCCTAAGATGGGGGTGTGACAAATTTCTTGTTCCGGGCAAGCTTTGCATCTTATATGCTGAATGATATACCGAGCAAGCTTTGTGAACTAAGCTTTAGTACACCGATCAAGCTTTGTGTTCTTAAGTGATTAGTGTGAATATGGTTCTATTTGAAATTATAAGTGTTTCCGGGCAAACCTTGATTTCCCAGGCACACTTTATATTCCGGTCACACTTTGAAGATTCAAATGTTCCCTTAATATACTTTGGTAATTTCACTGATTTTCCGAGTACACTTAGTGCTATGAGACCTCTAGCACACTGTATTCTTTATCGGGCATACTTTGCATCAAAGTATACTTGACTGATTACTTGTGAATTAGAATTGACCGATTAAGGTCTGTGATTAAATGAATTAACTGAGCAAGGTAGGTAAATTAGATGTATATTATATGGGCATCTTAGTTGATTCCTAGTAAGGTTGTATGCTTGATGTATAATACTTGATTAATTTTTCTTGTGATTTAGTTCTCAAGAAATCTTGTATTTCAAGTAAGCTTTCTTCATTTTAACTTCTAATTTATACCAACTTATAACCGAGTAAGCCTTAAGTGGAGTATACTGAGTAGACTTCGCAAAACTTACACTGAAAATTTCCGGGCAAGGTTTGCTAAAATTAATACGAAGAGTTGGATGTTTTCAAATGATTAAAATATTAAATGGATAAGGTTACTGTTTGACAGCAAATAACTTACAAAACGACAAAAAGCATTTAAAACCCACTTTCAAAAGGTATATAAGAGGGAGTGAGAGACGTTTTTGTACATTATTTTCCCTCTCTCTCTCTCTCTCATTCCACTTATTACTCTACGAAATATCTAAACCGACTTATCGCATTCGATTTAATTCAAACCCTAACTTTACCATCCCACTAATTCCGACTCAGTAAGCAATATTAACTTTTGTTCCGACCACGATTAGATATGTATGGGTTTTGATTATGTATTTGTTTTCTAACACTCTGTTTTGTGTGTAGGTTATAAATTTGTCGAAGAACAGGTTCTTAATGATATTTCTCTCTTTCTTCTTAAATTTTATAACTTGAAATTGCTTAAAGTAATGAACTTTAGGGCTAATTTCACTTTGAATATGTTTGATTGTACTTTTCAGATATGGCAGACGAAGAAAATGTTCCAAGATATTTCTTTGAGCAGAAGCACAACATGTGCGCTCTTCTACAGGTAACACTAGATAATGAAGAGGTTGCCGGAATGATATGCTGGTTGAGAAGATCAAATATTCAGTTTGCACTTACAACGAATCCTACCATTTACCGAAACCATTCATTTGATTTTTGGAACTCTGCAACACTGATGGAAGATGCTAATGGAAGATGTACCGAAGCCACTGTTGCAAACCATGAAATACGAGTAGACGAGGCTATGATTCGGAGGTGTCTACTTTTAAACGATGATAACCCTAATCCGATCCATCTCACAACTGCTCAACTGTACAAGATTTTTGTAAATTGTATGGGTTATTAGGGGAATACTAAAGATGGGCAATTCCAGAAAGGCATATTTCCTACCATCTATAGATTCCTGATTCAGCATATCATACAGGGTTTTGCCCCAAGGAAAGGTTCATGGACCCTAATGAGCAGAGATTTGGCGAATGCCACAGTTGCTGTATTATTTGACTATCCTTTCAACTTTTCATGGATGAACTTTGAAGGATTAGTGCAAAACATGGAGAAGCCGATCAAGCAGAAATTTTTGGCATATACAAGATTCCTCCAAATTATCTTTAATCAAGAGTTGGAAAACCTACCAACTACAGGAATCACTCATGTCCTGCAAAATCCTGACACTTTCAAAAGAATAGAGAATCTGGCTAGTACAAGCAGATTTGATCAAGAAGAAGTGTATGCAGATTTGTTGTGGTTAATATTTGATGATGACTTGATCCTTCAATTGATACCTCAACTACATGTATTATTATCTGAACCTGAGGAGGTTGCTGGAGGAGATGGTGAGAATGATGGTGATGATCACAGTTCGGATGATGATGGAGGTAATGATAATGATGGAAATGAGGATGTTTTTGGAAATTTGGAAGGAGGAGATGCAAATCTTGAGGTCATTGCACAGCCTCATGGGGAGCAACAAATAATACCAGAATAGCCACCTCAATCACAACCACACCAACCTTTACCCATTGACTAACCTATACCAACACCACCTGTGTCACCACAACAACAAGATCAAACCACCCAATCCCCAACCCAAACCTTAACCCTAAGCCATCCTGAAACTTCAACACAATCATCCCCACCACCACAAACACCACCAACCAACAGCCCAATACAAACTGACACATTTATTCCAAGCCCACCCCATGCACAATCACCACCCCAACCAATTATCCATACTCAAACCACACCTCAAACCATAATTGAAACCCCACCTGAATCATCTACACCACCCGCATTTACTATCACCCACACCAAAAACCTTCTAATTCCAAACATCAACTCACTACCACCCACAAGTGAAAAAAATTTGGAAGAAGCCAACCCAATAATCCCTGAAACCACTAATCAAGAACAATCTGAACCTGAACCTTTCTCTACCTCACCACCAACAACCCCTCCTGCTGGAACCTATCTTTTTGAAAGAAATTTGGATCTCATAATGGAGAATGCAAGGTTAAGGAAAAGAAATGAAGAGGTAACACAAGAAAATGTATTACTACTGGATAATTGGCCCAAGCTTTGTTGAAAATTCAAACCCTGGAGCAGGAGATTGAGAAGACCTCAGCTTCCCCAAAACAGGGGGAGAATATTATAGTGCCAACTGATGTTGAGGATGATGTAGTGAGGAAGGATGTAGGTGAGAATGTTGATGGGTTGACATGTATTCTGAATGCTTATGATGAAGATGAGGAAAGTGAAGAGGGGAGGATGGAGGATGTAGAGTATGAGGCTGACCAATCTGATGGTGGAGAACAAAACTATGATGTTAATAATGAGATTATGAATGTTGTGTGGAGAGAGGAGGATAATGAGATGAGAGATGAAGAGGAGACAGGGGATGGAATGGAGAAGTTGAATGATAAAGAGAATGTGAATAATGAAATGGACACTAATGTTCTAACTGACAATCAGACTGAAACTCAAACTGAGATAATCAATGAAGGTAATACTGCTACTGAGGAGCCAATAATTACTGAAATTAAGAAACCTGAAAGCTCCAAGAGGGTAGAGTATGATCCAGAGTTAGAAGCATTAGAAAAGGAGATTGATGACACCAACAGTCTCAGGATGAAGAGGATGTACAGAAGAGATTAGATAAAGGAAAGGCAAAAGTATATGAAGAAGATTCTGTTAAGGCTGATATTGTGAAAGAAAGGTTATTGGATGAGGAGGACGAGGCTTCTGCTACTGCAAGAAGAGAGTTTGAGAATGTTGTAAGAGAGACAAGGGAGAGGGAGATACTTGCCCAGATCTTATCTCCAGAAGAATTAGCAGAGCAGGAAGCACTGATCAGTCAAGCCAATGTTGCCAAAATGATAAATGAAGAAGAGGCTGATGATCAGATTGTTATTGAAGCAATGATTAACTTGAACTGGGCTGAGGAAGTTGATAACACTCTAGCCCTGGTAGTGAGTATGTTGGCTCAATCTAAAAGCCAGTCTCAGCAAGAACTTGAAAAGGAACCTGAAAAACAAACTGATGAATCAATTGAAGAGGTGTTGGCTAAAGCCTCAAAGATACATGAGAAAGTTGGCAGTTTTGAAAAGACCTATTCAAGAAAGAGAAAAGCCACTGATCAAGGCCTGAAGGAGGATTTGAAAACCAAAAGGGGAAATGGGATGACAAGAACAAATATTTTGTAGAGACTCCTGATGAAGAAGCAAGTCCCATAAGGGCAACACCCTTACAAACTCTAAGGCCAGATGAACATATACAAGGAGTGCCTAATGTACCAATCCCTGAGAATCCAACTCATGTTGAACCCAAGATAGATGCTGTAAATGAAACAACTGAGGAGGAGGATGATTCTGATGAAGATGAAAATGATGATGATGATGAAGATAATCAGGGAAAAGTGGATGAAAATGCTAATGTTGTATCCCCACAAGTCACAATGACTGATGAACAAAGGGCAAACATTGAGCTAAGTATGTTGGAGGCTAAAAAGAAAAATCCATTAGTTGTGAAACTAAGAAGCTTTGTTATAAGCTTCGAGACCTTGGCTAAGTTAAATGACGATCAATTGCAAAAGAGATTGGATAAGGAGAAAGATGTAATCAAGAAAAAGATTGAACAGAAGAAAGAGATGCCCAAAAATACAGAGAATATTTAAGGAAGCATGGGTACTCTGAAAAAGATCTGACTCACTTCAATGTTGACAAGTTGAGAGAAGCATATGAAGGAAAGAGGGAAGAGATCAAAGATAAATTTGTTAAAGAAAATGAGGAAGCTGAAAAATTGGAAGCTTTGAAAGAAATTTTTGAAGGAAAATGTGGATATCTATTGGAGAGAGGGATGAAGCCCAATATGATTGATTGTTTAGACAAGCATGCAGTTGAAACACTCTACAACCAAATGAAAAGAAAAGAAAAATTAAAGGAGTTGCTACAAACTGAACCATCCAATATTAAACAAAAGGCCTCAAAGCAAGAAAAAGGAAGTCAAAGATTCAAAGAGTATCTGAGATTGCACAACTACTCTGAAACAGATTTGAATGACTATAACTTTAAGCAACTCAGTGAGCTCTACCATAAAACCAAAGATGCTGAAAAGGAGAAGGAGTTTGAAAGAGCCAAACTGAAAACTGCTGATGAAAAGGAAAGACTTGAAAAGATCTATAGCTGATATGGGGGAAAGTGCAGATTTCTGATTGAACATGGGAGAACACTGAATGATGTTGAATCTATGTCCCAAGATATGGTTGAAGATGATTACAATTATTTGAAAAGGAAATTTCAGAATGAAGAAAAAGAAAGACAGTCTGAACCTCTTAAAAAGAAGAGAAAATTGATGACTTTGAGGAAGAAACAAGAGGCTGAAAAGGGATCAAAGAAAGCTGAAACTGATAAAACCCCAATCCTAGAGGAAATGAAGCCTGAACCTGTTGATGAACCTATTGTTCCTTGGGAAAATGAAGAAATGATTGATATTTTGAGAGGGGTAATGACAACTCAAAAGGGGATGGATGTAGATGCTTTCAATGCACTTGATAAACATCAATTGAAAGAGTTATTCTACTTACAAAAGGCTGAATGGGAAAAGGTGTTGCTGCAGGGTGTGAATCCTAGAAGTTTCATTGGAGGAAAGTTTGTACCTGCTGGTCTACTACATGATGATGCAATTAAGGAAATGATTGCAAGATTGTTCAGTGAAGCGGGAGAATTGAAGAGTTAGTCAATCTACCTGCTGAAATGATTGTAACCATGTACAAGAAAAGATTCGAAGTAGAGGGACCCAACCAACCCATGATGTTTACAACAACAGGGCCATCTACATCATTGCAACAACCAACAATATAGAGAGGATAATCAAGTAGAGATGGATCTCAAAGAATGACAAATCCACAATCAAATGTGGATCTACCAAGAAGACTCTACTTTGATTCAGTCTCTCAGTCTCTGAAAGTGGTGATGGAAAGTAAACAATTAAGAGACATTATAATTAGAAGTGATTTTGGTGAGTTTACCCAAGAACAGCTGGAGAAAATGGCCAAACCTGATCTTTACGATTATCATGATACAAGCAAGATGGCAGGACGACAGCAGAATGAACTCTCCAAGTTCTTAAAGGATGAAGCTGACAAAGGTTTTCCTTTTTAAAAGAAAAGAAAAGGTGGAGGGTAACAAAGCTGGAGAAGATAAGAGAAGCTGCCAAGCTGAAAAAGATAACAAGTGCTGAACTGAACTATCAGATGAGAATCAAAGATAAAAATCCTTTGTCAAACATGAATAACTGCATAAGAATGGAAAGAATAATGACACGTCCTAATTATATTGTGCAAAAGAATGGCATCAATGCAGAGATTGAATACAAAGAATATACAGGCCATTATATTCTTCGAAACTCTGATGGAGTAATTTTGGGTATAATTAGAAGAGATGAAGACCTGACATACTTGCACTATGAAGATTTGAGAGATATTAGGGATTTGGTCATTCCAAAAAGTCACATTCATTACCAAATCCTTGATATTTTCAGGCAAAGGGCAGGAACAGTCATTGTGAATCGAAAGCAAGCCTACTGCAATGCAAGAAGAAGACAATGATCTTTAGATTAGGCTTTGTTTTGTAATGTCCATGGACAGCTTTTGATTATATAAGTATTTGATTTTGTAACGAATATGTATTTTGATTTTAATTTGAATATGTATTTTGACTAAGTGTTTGTAACCATAGAGATGTTTTGGGATAGTTGAGGTGTTCCAATCTAGGGGGAGATTGTTGAGTCAAATATTTGACCTAAAAGAATTATATGGAAGATTGGAATCTTCTCAACCTCCTTGGAAATCACTAAGTATGGAATCGGGCACACCTGAGACATCCGAGCAGGGTTTTACTAAGCCGGGCATGATATTTTGTCCACCGGGCAAGGTTATCTTATAGAATTCTTCTTAAGTGGATATCTGGGCAGGGTTCGCCAATTAGTGTATAACCGAGCAAGGTTCACTAGTTAGTACATACCCGGGCAAGGATCACTTTATCTAGCAAGTTTGTTCTTCTTAGCCGAGTAAAGTTTACTTCAGAGTAGGCTCTTGGCTAACCAAGCTCATGAAGCCAAGTGATTGGAAGACCGGGCAAGGTATTCATTAATAACACTAGTGGTCCGAGTAAGCTTGATGTGTAATGAAATATCTCTAAGTAACATCGGGCAGGGTTCAACTCAAGCAGTGTACAAGTGCTACCGAGCACACTTTGCTAATAAACAATTTCCTAGCAATGAGTTGAAGGGATCATTGAAAAACAAGGTTGATCGTAAGAGTTTGTCGGGCAAAGTCTGATAAAGTCAAGAAGCTTGAGTCTACCCGGTGAGTGTTTCACTTGGTGAAATACTCTTCAAGTAAATTCTACCCGGAAACTATTCCCTGTCACACCTCTATGTTACCAAGTACTAATGGAAGGCAGAGCACATAGTCTACTCGGAAAAGTTAATGCTGCTACAAGGCCTACTCGGAAGACTTGTTTTACACTTAGTATAGTTTTGAATATTTAATTTAAATATGTTTTATTATTTAGGGATTCTAGAAGGAATGACAGTTGTAAATGGGGTGTCAGGCCTATAAAAGGAATAATTTAGGGCACGCCTCCTAAGATAGACAGACTCATTAATTCAGAGAAAATATTTGTGAGTGTGACGGCTGTCCTAGAATCGTATGGATATAACTTTCCTATCAAGAATCCCTAAATCGATTATCATTGTATGATTTATATTATATGAATGGAAATATTTTGAGTGAATCTTGTGTGTTAGTTACCTTTGATTAATCATTCAACAACTAAATCGTTTGTTATTGATTCCGCCTTTATCAAACGGTTTTCTTTCTAAATATAGCAACCTGTCATTAATTCTCTTGTCAACACATTATTGTGTGACTTATGACTTGATTCGCTTAAGATCTACAAACAATCGGGGACCTGACAGTCAGCAAAAGGATTTTCTTTAATAGTTCATGTCCATCGCGCTGGGAGAAAGGAGGAGGAGCATGAAGGGGTAATTTAGTTAGAGCAAGCAGAGTTTTATTTCTACTTACCCAAACATTATTTTTGGGTCTGAATTGATTATTTTCAATATGAATTCATTTATAAACCTATTTATTTTGGTTTGTTCTTGAGTATGTTTATTGGATAAACCCCTAGCTACCTAGGTTGTTGACGAATGGTTTGTGATTTGCAGATATAATTTTGGTTTTTGGTTTCTAATGTTGGATTTATACTAAAGTAAAGAATATTTTACAATTTTTTTGATGTGTTTGCATATACAGTTTGATTTATTCATTGATCTTTGTTCCACATGTGTTTTGTTGAACGCCTTTAAGCTATTTGCATGTTTAGGTCACGTAATGTGTTTGTGATTATTTTATGGTTTTGCTAGACATAGTAATCCATAGGAATATTTTTCCTTGGGATTAGGTGTTAGGCTAGAAAGCTCTGATAGGAGGTTCCCCTAGATTTACCTAGTTTCGTTGTGATTTCGTGTCTTATCAATTGGTTTTAGGTTACCCCTTGCACTTTAGGGTGCATTGAGATAGTGAGAACGATGGGTGATCTGTCTTTTAGGGTAGTTTAGTGTTGTTGAAGAGACTGACATGGAATTTGACCAACCGGTAAGTTTGCACGCCCCTTAAGGTTTCCCTGTAGGTCACACCGAGAGAATTATTAGGGATCCATTAGGTTGTCTAAGGGTATTGTATTTTAAGATTCCGGTTCCATCATAGTTTCCATTGCCGAGAGAGATCCAAGATTCTCAAGTAGGATTCTAAACCTAGGTAGTGCTTCTCCCATCCTTGAGTTTGTCTAGGTCATAGTGTTGAAGTATATTATTGTCAGTTTTAATTGAAGTATTCTTTAATTTGTAGTTAATAAATAAAAAACAGAAAATTAATTAAATCTATTTAATTAAGTTATTAGTTAGAGTCTAGTTTAGGTGTCGATAGTGTCTTTGGGTTCGATATCCTGGACTTCATTAGGCTTTACTACAGTCGATAGGTACCTTGCATGTCTAGTGGTTTAGCATTAGGAGACTTTAGGTTTATAAATTTGAAAATAGAGTGTCTAGGTTAGGTTTTGTTGTTATAGTCCGCTTTCAGCACATCAAGCAATTACTACAACTGTTTCTTAGTTGGACAGTAGTTTAGGCACTAAGACTCCAATCCTGACAACAACTGAGGATATTTTTATTGCAAGAACAGTTGGAAGACCCTAGTACCAAGAAAAAGGGGAATCTGATCATGCTCATGATGAATATCCTGATCTTGAGTAAGATAAAATTGTTGATGTGGGTAAAACTACTAACATCAAGACAACATACGAGACTATTAAGTTGATGCTAAAATCATACAAGAATTGACTTATCATGTTCAAAGGTTTAGCTTTCAGGTCTTGCAGCTCAAAAAGCTCATCACTAACATGATTCAACTTCAAGTCCAACAACCCCAAGACAATACCCAATTGTTGGTTCCATTTGGAGTGAATATCAATCTTGCATCCACCAACTAGTCACTCAATAGCCAACAGCCACTCAAAGCTCCAGCACTCTAGAGGGTATAACCACCTCTAACCCAGAGATTACTAAGCTAAAATCCTTTATCTCCTTAGTGTTCCAAATATCCTTGACCAAAGTCAATACTGATACCACCATGCTTAAAAACTCACTAAACACCATTACCATTGAACTAAGAAAGCCGATGGTGGATCAAAGGAATCATTTAGCAGCTCTTTCAGGGGTTGCTACTCATGCTCCATGGTTTCTAGAGCAAGCATATATTGTTGCTGATGTAAAAAGGGGTAGAACATCCTTGATGCCTCAAGGAAAGCAACTTCAAAGAAGCCTAATGAAGCAGCAAACAAATTTATAGAAGAAGTTGCTAGATTGAAGGAGATGCTTAGAAAAGAAAAAAGAAGCTAAGGACAAGGCCTTAGTTAGAGTGTTGAGGGAAAAGCCTGATGGAACAGGCTCATCAAAGACAAAGAGGCTAAAAATAATGTCTCAAAAGGGAAGAAAGGGTGGAAAGACAAAACAAAGACCAATAGTTTCATAAACTACTAATGAATAAGAAGAAATACAAGCAGTTTGTTAAAACTGCTCACTGCTGGTAAAAGTGCTGATGCTTCTATCTTACAGCAAACTAATGATGCTCCACAAGAACCAATAGTAGTTTTAGAGACTGTTGATGCACCCAAGGTAACACAAGAATCAACTACTATTCTAATAATAGTTGAAACCTTGAAGTCAAAGCCTAGTCAACAAAAGGCTTTTGACAATAGTATTAAAAAAAGAAGATTGGTTACACTAGAAGAAGATGACTCACCTCCTTCTTCTCCTACCAAAAAAGTTCAAGCCTAATAATGTTGAAGAATTGATCACTCATCAAGAGGAAGAGGCAACAAATGCATTGGCACTAGTAGCACAAATCATGTCTGAGAAGAAGCTGCAAGGTTACATCAAAAGGAGCTTTTGAAGACAAGAGATATTGGGCAAGAAGCCTATGAAAGAAGCTTGGATGTAACAGTAAGATCAATAGCAGATAAGCAGCTAAGTAGCTACTCATGGAAGCCAAGAAGACGGCTCTTTTATGACTGAAAAAGCATGCCAAGTACAAGGTATCTCTCCAAATATTCAGAGGTTGGACTTATGAAGAACTGCAAGCTGAATGTGGTAGAGTAAAAAAAGCTCAATGAACAAGACCCTGATTATCCTGAACCTGATTGAGAGGTAGTAAAGGCAAGGATTTTTGAGGAAAAGGAAAGAGAAATCCTAAAGATGAAGATTGAATGAGTTGAGGCAAATTTTCACTCAAGAAGAGAGACTGCTATATGGGAAATTGATAAGATGAAGGTTGCTTATAGGGATCTTGTAAAAGAAAGAAAAACAAGTAAGTTCCGTGAACCAAAAGATTTATCTACAATCAACCTCCCCAAAAATCGAAGATATGCTCAAACTGTTTCTTTGGTCCCAATTCTGCACCCATTGGGATTAAAGCAAGAAACTTGACTTTATATGCCAAAAGAAGACAACTTACTGAAGAAGAAGAAGAAGAACTTCAAGCCATCAAGGACATTCATAGAGATGCCAATATGGGCTTTGTATATGATACAAATATGTTGTCTTCTTTATCTTCCTTGTCAACATTGGTTATTGCTTCAGCTACAGATCAAAGCCAGTCAGGTTCCAAACTTATTTAATGGAGCAAACTTAAAAATAGCTATTATGAAGCTTTGGAGTTTGATTCTGGTTTTTCTCAAAGGGTAGATCTTCAAGATGTGCCTACGGTGGAGGAAAGTCTGCTAAGGAATTTATTAGACCTTCCATTGCATATCGAAGAAAATGACAGTTTGGGTATTGAGTTTATTAATGTGACATTGTCAATTTTTATTTGTGTTCGTAATTGTATTTGTATTCGTCAAATCAACCCATAATGTCGTTTCAATGTATTTTTATTTCCCGTACATCGTGTAATATTAATTACAACGATTTATAGTTATTGTTAATTCATTTTCTATTTGTTTTGTTCATATAATGAAATTCCAGGATTTAAAGTTAATAAAATAATCAATCTCCAAACTAGGAGGGTATTGTATACAAATAATCCAAAGAAACAAAATTATATCAAGAATTTATAACATTTAAAAGTTCAAGGTTCATTGTGTAAATAAAGATTAAAATAAGTTTTTATATATATATATAAAGTTCAGGGGCCATTTTGTAAATATGAATTTAAATATAATATAATAATAATAATAATAATAAAAATACCCAGCCCCCACCTCCCGTCCACCTTCCCGGCAGCCGCGCCGGCGGCAGCGTACATTACTCCGATGACCCGTTTAACCCCGTAAAACATGCTCTTTGACCCAATTAGTTAGTATAGCGCGTTTCTATGCTAACCTAGGTCAATTATTAAATTAATTAACATATAATAATCACCTTAATAGCCGGATTAATTTTGTGTAACCGTCGGATATTTCAACATCGCAACAACGATCAATTAAACATTATACGCTCCAATTAGCATTCTAAATACAACGCATAACATCAACTAAAATTGTTACCAACATCAAATTAAATAAACAAACACTCTATAATCCCGTATTGGTTAACCAAAATCCGTTTTCCGACGAAGCTTCGTTCACTGTCATCCCGACACCAAATCAAGTAAGTGTTATATGGTTTTCAATTATTATAAACCACAAACAAAACCCCTAACATAAAGTAACCAAACACGGAATGGATTAAACTAACTGAAATTCTAGGGTTTTGAGGTTGAAGATGAACATAGGTTTATAGTTAAGTATTTTTGTTTCCATCATAAAACCAAACAAACAAACTGGTCCAGTGGATAAGCCATGTGTGTGTAGACGTAAGGATCCGGGTTTGAACCCGGGTCAGGCCGGCTTTTGCTTATACTTTTTAACCTTTACTTTTTATTATATAAACCAATTAAACTCATTAAAAATTATTATTAAATCAATTAAAATCTTTTAAAGTTAAATAAAATCTGTTAGAAATTTATTTTATCATATTTCATCTAAAACCAACTTTATTTTTCCGTTTAAGTCTTGAACAAACCCGGTTAATAATATAATATTAAAAATCATATTGTTAATTATATATCACGTTAAGGTAATTGTTTTCAAGTTTATTTCCGTTTAAAAATCAATATATTATAAACATTTTAATCTCATTAAATATCACATTACTAATAGTTATTTAATAACAAAATAACAACAAAACAGTTAAGTTGCTGTTAAAGATTAAATTATATATTTTATTAAAAAATATCCTAAAACATACTAAAATAATTCATAATCTCTAACATAAAACTAAATCAATTTAATTTGTATAATCCCTCTAGTTGGCGTTTACATTTGTACTTTCTTTCTTTTATATATAGTTCGTGAGGTTCGATCGCTTCGGTTCTTTTAGCGCGCTTTCAGATTTTAATTTCAACTTATCACTCAATTCAAATGTGAGTTTCTCACACCCCTTTTTAACGTTTTTACATATTTTGGGGGTAACATATATATCGTATTCAAACCCATTTGCTTGTTATTTCTTGTTACAAACTACAATTCGCATCATGGACTTGTGTGTTTACTTGTTACTTGCTCAAAGATTACGCGCATGGATTTCTTTGATATGTATGATCATACGCCCCATTTTGCCCTCAAGACCGTGTTTCGAGTGGAAAAGGGACCTCTGATCCGAGCACGTTGGTGCACAATCCCAACTAGAAAGGACCTTCAGTTATTCTTTACACTCAGGACCTTGATTCGTTGGTGCGCAGTCCCAACTGGAAAGGACCTTCGCTTTCACCTTTTGCTCATATGTAGTTTATCACATGTATATAATGAAAAAGATAGACTCTTCTTCATCAACACTTTTCACACATCACATACTCATCTAATCAGTGTACTCTTGTACTAGAAAATCATTGTGAATGATGAGCAAAGTGGATGGGGAGCAATAGTTTGTAATTTTCGATTATAGTTAATGCATAATTGTTTTTCCATGTGAAACCTTTTATCTAGCTTTAATGAATTATGTTGCATAATTTTGTTTACTTCATATAGTAACTGAATTATAGTTCAAATATGATTTCAATTAAAGTGATACTAATTCATGCAAAGAATTAGATCAATTGTTTACTGTTTTATTGGTTGTGAATTTTGTTTAATAGCTTAGACTAAGATCTAGAATCCTAAAAGAATTTTGTCTTAGAATGTCTGCATCTTTCACTTTCAATTGATGATAATCAGATATGAGATCTATACGAGAAAACCAGCTAGCTCCTTGCAACTGATCAAACAAGTTATCAATCTGCGGCAGCGAATATCTATTCTTCACCATAAGTTTATTCAACTTACGGTAGTCTATACACATTCTCATACTTCTGTCTTTCTTCTTAATGAGCAGCATTGGTGTACCCCACTGGGAAATACTCGGCCTTATAAAACCTTTATCTAGGATTTCTTGCAGTTGGGAAATTAATTATTTCGTCTCGGACGACACCAGGAAATAAGGTGCTTTTGCGATGAGTCTTGTTATCGGTACTAACTCTATCTAAAATTCTACCTCCTGTTTTCAGGGTAACACCGGAAGGTCTTCAGGGAACAATTCTGGATAGTCACACACCATGGAGACATCTTTCACTTCTTTCATATTAGACATACCTTTAACAACATATGCCAGATTTCCAAGTAAGCACTTCACACTCGCCTTAACAAACCCTTGGTTTTGTAATCAAAATGATGTTAAGCCCTAAACCTTCTTTATCACCATGAACCGTCACTGTACCACCATCCAAAGATTTTAAATCATCAACTTAATCTTACACACTATCTTTGCGTCAAACTTATACAACCAATCCATTCCCCAACTACATCGAACCCTCCTAAGGCTATAACATACAGGGCAATAGAGAACTCATGCTCCTCTAGTTCTATCTTACCATTCTGAACCATTCTCATAATTTTAAAAAGAGGTTTCACCAGCGGTTTCTACCGGAAAAGTTTCATGCACACAACAACATTCCATTTATGCTATCTTACAGAATAACGCATCTACAAAACTCCTATCCGCACCAGAATCAAACAACACAGAAGCATAAATACCATTTACTAGAAATGTACCTGGCACAACTTTTGGAATATGCTTGGCTTGTTCGCGGGTTAGCATATAGGCTATGGTCTTAGCCTTGGGTTTTTCAACATCCTTCTTACCACTGCCTCCAGCATCATCAGGAGTACAATCTCTTGCCATATGGCCAGTCTTTCCGTAAGTGTAGCAAACAGGTTCACTATTACAATCACCAGAGTAGTATCATGTTTTCCCACACTTATAACAAGTGTTTGCTCCCACACCTCACATACACTCACCATTGTGAGTCTTCCTACAAGTCTTGCACGGTTCTTTCACCCCTCACCCTAGGCTTATTTTATTTGGGGTTGGTCAATTGAGTACCGGATCGATTGGCAGGGGTGACCACCTTCTTCACTCTCTTATCCTCCACCTCAACATCCTCAATAACAAGATCATTGTAAACCATTTCTGATAACTCCACAGCAGAGTCAAATGTTGTTGTTCTATTAGCTCTGACCAAAGTTCGAACACTTTGTGGAAGCCCTCTTTTGTAGCACTTGATTCGATTTGCTTCGGTATTCATCATGTTGGGAACCAACTAAGACATACGATTGAACTCAGTGGTGTACTCACGGTGAGTTCTTTTTCTGCCTTCAGGTTTAGGAATTTTAGCTCTGCACTTTCAACCTCTGCATCAACACAACAGCGTTTCATCACAACTCCTTCAAACCATCCCACCTCATAGCCTTAATCTCCCCCAAATTCTTCCTCTGCTCAATCTTCTCTCAGCAGAAATGCGCTTTATCAACCAACGACTGAGTAGCAAATCCCACCGCTTGATCGGGATGACATTCACTAATTTGGATATCTTTGTCCATAGAAGTTATCCATTAAAGAGTAGCTACTGCGTCTCCCATGCCAATCAGCTTTAGTGGATCACAACCTTTGATAGACTTATGGTTGCACCCACCACTGCCCCTTTGCTTCTTGTTAACTTTTACAAACCAGACTTCACTCGTGGAGGTCTCATCAGTCTCAACATCCTTCTCAGTATCCTCCCTTGTCCACTTAGTTGTTTTGGTGTTACCCTCAGTTTCTTAGCTTTCATTACATTAGCCATAGCTTGAGCAATGGAAGCTTGAATAGTAGGGTCAATCTAATACCCTTCGTTATCATTTTGCTCTGGAGAAGTTACAACGTTCTCTTCTCTTAAATTAGCAATCAATCCTTCTAAAGGTGTCCTGATAACAGGTGGTATACCACGGAGCATAGTACGACCTCCTCTATGCACTCTTCTAGCACCATCCATCTGTATTCTATAACAGAAAACACAAACGGCATCACTTTAGGAACCATTTAGTAAATGAATAGTAAGGTAAACATTTAATAACAGTGACCATTTGCGATTAACTAATTGTGTTACTCTCCGTCTCCTATACACTTCCCTTTATAAAAGCACTTGTGCTAAGTCCTATGTCTTACACAGTTAAGCAATCATACAAGCAATTTCACATAATCGTATACACTTATCTCTATCATTAAGCTAACTTACTTACACATTCTTACATCCCATGAATTTAATCATGTACTTATTGTTCTTAAGCTTGCTTGAGACACATGGATTTCTTGAACTAGCATATTTCTTTATTTTCTTCTCTTAGTCTCATTCTCTATTTGAGTCTAAGCATGTAGGATGCTTTCTCTCAAACATAGGCTCTAATACCAACTTGTAAAGCCCCGCACCCAGGCGCCTCATGTTGGTGTTGAATTTACTCATAAACATAGTTATAAATCAGAGTTAATTAAAAACTTTTGGAGATAATAAAACTTCAACCATTCATTGGTACAAAACATTCAAATCTCTTTCAAAAAATCATTAAAATTGTCTTAAACTCAAAAATATAATTAAATGTGATAAAAATCTTCCTTCTTCTGATACCAGCCTTTATTCTTCAATGTCATGGGTGCTCCTCAAGCTAGCTACCTCATTCTATTCGCATGCTTATATACTGAAAGTCAGCTACGCTGAGTGAGTTTTAGTTTAACAAATCAAATGTTATTCTTACACATTTAAACATACATGTTCGTATCTAAGGATACCATTCTTACATACAACATGTACTTGCTTTCTTAATTCTAACTTTTTCATACATTTATTCTTACATTCTTACACAGATATTAGAAGGGTCTACCGTCGTAAATCTTGCACCAATATCATAGAGTCGGCCACTCTAGCTCTTGCATATATATTATAGAGTCTGCCACTCTAACTCTTGCACATATATCAGAAAGGTCTGCCACCCTACTCTTGCACTAATATTATAAGGGCTTGCCACCCTCTCTCGCATTCTACTCTTTATAAAACTCTTTCGATCATATATGTATAAGCGCAACAAAACACTTATGACAAATTCTTACAATATACAGTTATATTCAAATAACATATACAATTTCTTTTCGTTCAAGAAAAAGGGGCTAGAAACTCACCTGGATCATGATATTTTCAGAGTTAATGGTAATGTCCTTCTTCAACAAAGCACGATGACATATTCTTCAGAAGGCGACTGCATGAAGATAGAAAGCACCTTAAAGCTTTGAGAAACAGTAAGTTGTTGAACCAATCCGAGGAATATGATTGGGATTTTTTGGAGTTGATGTCTTAGGATTCCAAATCTGAGGCCCCTACTGAAAGAAGAAGAAAACACTCAATACTAGATCAGTAAAATCGGCAATGAGTGAAGCCGAACGTATAGAAAAATTAAAGTGAGAGTTGGCTATCATAAAGAAATAAAAGGGTAAGAAAGAAGTCTACAAAGTTGGGGTAAATTTTCCACTTTGTGAAAATTGTGGGGTAACAGGGGCACACACTAGAAAACTACCATGATTATGATGACGAGTAGCCCGCATAGGTGAATTATGCATACGGGGATTCCAAAGTTCATGGGTTCAATTAAAACACATCTAACCCTGGCTTGAGGAACCACCCAAACTTTAGATACAGGAATGCAGCGAGTCAGTTATACCCGAACTTTAAGGGTTCCAGTCAAAATCGACGGTAAGGAAATAACCGTCAAGGTGGTTATCAGGAGAACTCGTATAATTAGAACAACAGTTGGGGGTATAACCGAGACAGTTACTAGGGTAAAAATTCGTCTAGAGGTCATAATTAGTACCAACAAAATGGGTCCTCGAGTATCAGATGAGTCTGTGCACTCTAAGTTGGATGATTTGTTGAATATTGTGGCATATGCACAAAAAGATACTCGAAAAAAGTTTGAGTTGAGAGATAAATCTTCAGCAGACATGGAGAAACAGATTGGTCATTTAGCCTCCGATGTGTTAAAACTATAGAAAAGTATGGGTCAACTTCCAAGTGACACCACAACCAACCCACAACATTTCTGCTCAATATCCAAGAAGGGAAACAATGTGCACATCAATGCAGCAAGTCTTTTAACTAATTTTGAAATTTCTAGTGTTGAAATTTATTCACCGCCACAGTTTCTTGAAGGGGTGGTGGAAGATGTTAGTGATGAGACTGATTGTGTTGGTGAAATCAAACAACTTTCCAAAATAAATCAAAATTAAAGAAAAATAAAACATCTTTTTACGAAAGATGTTCCTGTGATAGATGTTTAACTGGAAAATTTACCAACACAACAGATGGAGGGGCGGAAAATAATAACACACATGGAAACTCCTAGGCCCAAGAGTGCCGCTTTTATCAATTCAAATTGGGTAATTTAAAACTGATTGGGAACTTCTCGATCTTGGAGCATGTGTTAGTATCATGCCCGGTAATTTGTATGATCAGTATAAATTTGGCTCGTTAGAAAAGGAAACACACCATCATGTTAGCGGACCAAACTTATACATTTCCTCGGGGCATGGTATCTATGTAATGGTCTTTGTGAAGGAATTATGCTACCCATTTGACTTTCTTGTACTTTATTATGCTAAACGAGTGAATAATACCCAACCTACAGTCATACTAGGTAAGCCATTCCTTGCTACAGAACATGCAGTGATTGATTATGCTTAGGGGATATTGGGAATTAAGTGTGGGAACCGTGATAAAGGGTTGCTATTGTTTGAAAATGCTACTAACCTTTTTGTTGATAAGAAAATCCCGAAGGCGAATTTTTTTGACATGTTTGTATCCTTGAACAAGGAACACACAAAATAGGAATATTTTGTGCTTTACAGGTCAGTTCAGAAGAAGGGACTTGAAAAACAACATAGTGAGAAGGTAGCAGAGAAAGGTAGCCGACCAAGGAAGACGAAGGTGAGACGTCCACCCAACAAAAGTGATCTAGAATGGTGATTGAGGATTTTTGGGCCAAAATCCTGGCCCGTCGAAAGACTGGCAGCAGTGGCTTAAATAAGATCATGCTTATAACGAGAAGGCTGCACTAGAGCGGGCCAGGCGCCTACCTTGAATGTCATAAAAGTGGCTTAAATAAGATCATGCTTATAACGAGAAGGCTGCACTGGAGCGGGCCAGGCGCCTACCTTGAATGTCATAAAAGTTTCAAAAGGGTGATATTTGTACATTTTGTATATTTATAGTTTGCATTTTGTTGTAGTTTATATATTATTAATCGTATTCAAGCGTACCATCAGAAAAAAAGCTAAGTGTGGGGATACTACACGGGAAAAGTTGGGATTTTGATGGGTTCATTAAATTTTTTGTCAGAGCACGAGGTTTCAGTTAAGCTACCCTGTGTTCTTTCATGTTCTTTTTGTTGTGGTTAATTCAGGTATGTGTATATTTTGTTGTATTTGAAACTTTAGGGGGTGTAGTTCACTATAAACCCTCACGAGACCTTACTCGTCCACCTGGGCTACCTGGTGGTTTAAAGGGTTTGTTGCGTACGCTAAATTTAAACATGATTCCTACGAAAGTGAGTTAGGTATTTTAATATATATATATATATATATATATATATAACTTATTTAACTCTCCATTTTTTTGGCGGAGCAGAGCAGTCAGAGAATGAAACAGATTAAATGATTGTTCTAGAATGGCTATTTCTCACAATTTTTCCTTGTGATGCAGCAAAACCATGGCAATTAGGATCTCAAGACGCAGCAACACCAAAGATGCAAGGAATAATAGACTTACATCACGATATCTTTTTCTTCCTCATTCATATTTTAGTTTTCGTCTCATGGATCTTGTTTCGCGCTTTATGGCATTTCCAAAAAAAAATAAAATCCAATCGCGCAAAGGATTGTTCATGGAACTACTAACGAGATTCTTCGGACCATATTTCCTAGTATCACCAAAACTATTATGAAACTAAAGAATTCAGCTCGGTAATCAGTTTTTATAAAATGAATTAAAAATTGTTTTGAAAAATTCTTAAAAGAACTATGTCCTAATCATTGTGAGAAACTTGCTTCTACACGTCTTAAGATTTCGTAGATTCATTATAGTCTTTGGAGAAGACGGTTGTTCACGGGCTAATTTTAGCACCGCATTATCATCTATATCAATCGACTTCAGTTTCATAATTTATTTTGTTATTTTAGTTTATATGTTAAGAGTGCAATTGTAAAATCTTTGTTTAGGACCATCACATTAAATCCTAGTGTTTAAATTGTTAAACAATCAATTTCAAATCGTCCTCTAAATGTTGATTAAATTCTTAAACTTTGAACATTGATAACAATGTCAACCTCATGTGTGGGGATGGGGGGAAATTTTATTGCCTAACAGTAGCTTGAGGGTGTTTAGAAATCAAAGTTGTTAACTGTTGATTATTGTTATTAATGCCAAGTTAGAGATCTTTGGTCATGGTCAATACTTGAGCTTCTCGATAGTTTTCCTAAAAACTTTATTTTCAAAAAGGAATAAAATGGGGTCGTTTAGATGGGAATAACTAGTCAAGGGGAAGGGTATACATGTTTTATATCGGCAGCTAAGTTTCCTTCCATATTTTGATATATTAACCCCTATACTTAATACATGTACTATATATATATATATACCAGTATGTTTCACAGAATTAGAACTTGCTTGTCATATGCATGTTGAGATCTTCATACGACCACCGATATGAAGATTAGGACTGTAAAATCCATTCCTTGTAGACGCTACTAAATAAAACTC
>NW_027500133.1:0-112718 GCF_021521415.1 Bidens hawaiensis
TAAACGGTTTCAGAAAACAGGTTATATTTTATAACTGATTGTAGCAAATTATCGAACACTTTTAGGTCTTTTGCATTCCATTCATGGGACGTACCAAGATGAACAGTGCTAAAATTTTAATATGATGATCGAAACATGTGATCTATTGGACATTTAAAGGGATTTTGCACAAAATACCAGCGTAATATTTCACTTATCCCTTTTAGTCGTTTTACGCTTCTCACATGAGTCACAAAAGATGACTTTGTGTCCCGTTTAGGTCATTTTATAGGTCTGAAACCGGTTTTAAAAAAAGTGATACTTTTTATAAGAATTGTTAAATTTATATATAAAATGTTTTATGCATAATGTCAAACTTGAGATGAAGCGTTGAATGTATACGAGACACCACCATCTTTTATATTTTAATGACTCGTCTGTACAAAAAAGAGTTGAATGACTCAAATGTCACATATGAAAAGGTATGTTGGTATTTTATGCCAAAATAAAAATATCAGATCAACATAGCATTAATCAACCATAACCTTTTAATTATTAATAATAATAATAACAAATAGAACTTACTTGAGATATTGAAGCGTCATATTTTTAAAAGCGATGGATGTCGCAGTACAAGACTCCTCCATTCTTCTTTGTCAATCTTCCCATCATGTTTTGTATCAGCTTCCTCAAATGTCTGTAACATGAATTACATGCTTGTTATTATTATGTGCAAGAAACATTGTAAATAATGGATACTTGTAAATGATAGCTATTTTCCATTGCAAAACTCATTTCCGTGTTCTTGATACCGTGAGGGGGTTAACACGTCCCATTTATTAATTGGTCAACTTGAGTTCTATTTTACTGAAAACGGGGTCAAAAAAATATAAAGCAGAAAAGAAATAAAGGAAAACGAGCCAAACGGTATAAAAGTCGTGACGTACTCAGGTGTTTACAACCTTCTAAATTGTGATATTACTATATTTTGACATGAATCTTTAATAAATCTTACATGTTTATGAAATTAGAAAATTGGATTAAAGAATGTGTTGGTGGGTTAACATGCCTATTTAAACAGATTAAATAGATCAACACGGACAGTGAACACCACTCGTATATTAAACGAGTGGGCATCTCTCCTAAAACCTTGGAAAAGACTAATAACAATATTAATCCATCATGTCTCCAACCTTTTGACTCATTAATCTCATTATATAGCAAATAAGCAATTTCAATATTATTAAACCCTAAATAGTAAAGCGAGTGTGGAGCCAAAAGAAGAAAGGATCAGATAGAGTACCTTGTCGATGATGCTCTCGATGACATCATCTGAAAGATTCATGCCTGATTCAGCAAGTGTAGCTACCACCATTTGCTTTACCTATATAATGAGAAGTAGACCAAATGATCAGTATGTTGACTATTGGTAAAATATCTTAAACGTGTAAAATTGACAATTGAACTACAACATCAACAGCATGTTTTCCTATAAATAAATAGTCAACTATTAAAGCTACAGAAAATTTAAGGAGTTTTATAGATACATAATTAGATACAGTGAATAAAATGGCATTTTTATTTGTTCAAAAAGAAAGTATTTTAGGATGTTAAATTTTTCATCTAGAAAAAGATTTCACCTCTTGCCTCTCTATGAAACCTTGCTGCTTGAGATCATAAAGCTGAAAGGAAACTGCAAATATAAAAGGAAAGAATAATGAGATTCTCGATCATACAATATATCACATATTCACACACAGACACCCACACACACACACACACACATCTAAAAAAAGAGAGATATTTTGTTTTGTTTCTTTTGCAAGTTTGTATAACCACGATCAAGTAAGAAAAGAATCAGCAAGAACTGCAAGAACTTATAAAAATCTATAATCTATATACTATATATAAAGCATGAGTGAGGAACCTCCTAATTTTTAAGAGGTACCAAACTTGTTGCTTTTAGTACAAACTACAATACATAAAATTAAGACATTTTAAGGGTAAAATTGTCTTTTAACAACTTTGTCTTTTAGCAAAAGCAAAATCATGTTATGGTTGATTTTTATATTATTCAAAAATAATTACAAGTTTTGTCCTTTACCTTTAATCACATTAATTTATATACCCCTTTATATAAACCAACTACCCCGACGATGTTTAAACACTTATAACTTTTTCACACGCTAATATTTTTTTAAAAACATTATACCATAAAAACGAGTATTGTATTCTCTTTAATTTGAGTATGGTATTGCTATATTTTTTTCATTTAAAAACTTAACGTGTTACGTGATTACCATTAAAGACTGGCAAACGAATCGGGTAGGTTCGGCCGTTCGAGTCATGGATCTAAAAGGTTGAGGTTGGAATGGGTAGATACAAAAAAAGTTACTCTGGTTTGGGTCGGGACGGGTTTGGGTTGAAAGGGGTCAAGTCATAGTACAAATTTCGGGTTAGAACAATGTCAAGCGGAACAGTTTGTAGGTCAAAACGAGTTCAATGTAGAGTTAAATGCGCACCGGCACCTGATTGCGCGCGTACATTCGTTGTGCGGTGTACTTACTAACACCGGTTAAGATTCCAATGCCGCAAATACGGGCATACTATATTCGAGTTACACGCGTACTATTGTGAACTCACACACATACAGATACGGTAACACCGATTACGCATCTGATGTCATGTTTGCAGCATACTCCGCCGCATAGCGCGGGCACTCAGCTAGTTAAATTCATATGAGTGACAAATTTAAAATTCAGAATTTTATTTATCCATTATCCACTGAAGTGTTGATAAAAGTTTGAAGCACTGAAGTCGACAAATTCATATTTGTGCGTCAAGGTCTCATCCAGATGCATGTGTATAAAATATGAATTTGTCGACTTCCTTAAATGGAGAAACTTCAAAATTTCATCAAACATTTCTATGGAGAAGGCTTCAAATTTTTTATCAAATATATCAATAGAGATAAATGTAAATTTGTTGGCTTATATGATTCGAATACATAATTTTGATTAGTTCTTACACTTCTAACCAATGCGTGATTGTGTGTACATATATTATATGTATCTATAAAAACCATTTAAACTTACATTCAATTTTATCATCAATAGGGGCATTAGGATGAAACACTGAGAGTGCACGAGCAAACTCCTCAAAGCCCAGGATTCCATTATGCTTTGTATCAAACAGGTCAAACACCTGGAGTTGGCCAATAATATTAGGTCAAACAATACTTCTCAATAATCAATGCCATGCCATAATATGCATTACATTTGCTTCTTAAAAGTATTATTATTGGAAAACCTACTGCTGTTGATAATCATTTAATATAACATACATTACGAGAAAATTAAGTTGGTTATTAAAGAAAAGATACCCGATCAGCAAACAAGCTTTCTTTTTTATTTGTCTTAAACAATGCCAGTTGGAACTCCTCCTGCAATGGGTATCAAAGTTAGATTCTTTCAGCTTGCAAATATAAAACAATCATGGGGAATAAAATGAAGGAATATCAATATCTTTACCTTATTAATTAGCCCATCATCAATAACTGCACTGCTTATCTTCTTAAATAACTCATAAAGTGCCTCAATTTCACTTACACTAACTGCATTAAGAATCAAGCAAAGATAAATTTTAGCATGATTAGCTTAACTGTTTCTAAAATACCGCCTAAGATCGTTAATACAAGTGCTTAGTAAAGAGAAAGCATTTATAATAAGATTTTGTAAATTTGCTTTACAGGAAATCAGCCTATATATGTTCACATTTTCTTACCAATTACAATTTGTGTTTTATGCATAATGTACCAATGCACTTTTTCATCTCATTTTAGTCATTTGTATGCAAAAAACAGGCTGTCAAAAATGAAAATTTATATATAAATACATTTTAAATTTAGAAATAATATTAAACTTTGTATAGAAATGTAAAATTAACGATTACAAAATGACACGAAGTCGGGGATAAGAAATTCTCTCTCATCAAAAGGAGTAAGGGTTCAACATTTGACTGATACAGGAGAAGTTTAATTTTTGACAAATATTTTACATTATAGGAAACGAATTTAGGATCTTTGGTTACCTGTCTTGATTTCACTGTCAAATTTATAAAATTAAACTCACTCCTGAAATTTTGTCAAGATATGAACTTTCACTCCTTTTGATGAGAGGGAAAAAAACATGTTCCCCAAATTGTCAAATTTGAGATCCTTAGTTAACTTTATGGGCAACTTAATTGGTTTAATCTCCATTTTAATTATAAACTTAAGTATTAAAATTGCAAAGTGATAATTTAGTATAGTTGCATACACACTGTCTCTCTAGCTAGAATTTCAGGATCTTCAAGGCCTCTTGATTGTTTATACAATTCAAGATCACAGCAGTGTAGCAGGGAAGCAAACAAGTGCCTGACCCCCTCTAAACACTGAGACATGTTACCAGTTGCACATTAAAATAATCCATACTTGCACCTGAATGAGAAAACAAAGGAAAATAATTGTCAGATCATTTTAACATTTTGAACAACATGCGAAAAGTCAAAAGGAGTGGAACAAATGCAAGGATAGAAATAACCTTTTGACCATTTCCTATTGCTGATATGATTTAAAGCTTGCAAATCACTTGATAAGAATGAGCAATCAACTTATAACTGTCAGAATGAGAAAATCTTGTTAGTAAATCTTGCTGCAATAGCATTCACCCTTGTCAGAATTATAATAATAATAACCTTCATGAATTACATTAGCACTGACGTATAGAGAACATGTGTTTCATGTGAATTTAGTTTGGAGATAGATTTCACATGATTTATCAAGTAAAGCATACTGATTTTCATTTACATGAGGGATGATCACATACGGGTGTTGCACAAATTCGGTTAGAGATAAATATCATGTAAGATATAATCTTAATTAATAACACGAGTGATGATCACATACGAGTGTTGCACAAATTCGGTTAGAGATAGATACCATGTAAGATCTATTGACCTTAATTAAGCAAACGAGTTATGACCTATGGAGAATATGTGTGTTGTGTCACGTGTGAATTTAGTTTCAAGACAAATTTCCCATGATTCATCAAGTAAAACATATCGATTTTCATAATAACATGAGTGATGATCGATATTGTACATATGAGTGTTACACAAATTCGGGTTGGAGACAAAATTATCACATGAACTATTATATAAAGCATATTAATCTTCTTTAATCACATGAGTCGTAACTCGTAACCTATATAGAATATGCGGAAACCAACTGGCACAATTTCTTAAAACGACAATAACTAGCACCTAAGAATAAGACTCATGTTCATATTGTTTCATTCTTGAAGCAATATAAACTCGTTGAGCACTCAATGCACCTGCCCGCTTCAGTAGATGGTTAAGTAGAAACAAATTTGGTACAGACTTATTGAAACTAGTTAATAATGTTATAAACAGGTAAATCATGAATTCTAGATAAAATCATAAACAGGATACGAATCATAAATAAGGACAGCTAAAACAGTAACATGAAGTCTGGTCCAAGTGTTTTGACATCAATAGAAACAATTTCCTACAATATATTTATACCATAACTAAACTAAGCAACTTCAACAAACTAAACATGCAAATCAACGAAGAATGAATCCAATACCTTGTGGAACTTATCTCAAATCTCGAAAGGCACTTAATTTTAAGACTCAAAACAAACTAACAGAATCATTCACGCACCGATTTCAACTCTAACCTCAGCCTATTTTCAGTTCAAGACCTGACTTTGGTTCACATGTTGACATCAATTGAAAACAAATGACGCAATACCGAAGTGCAGGTTCATATCATAATTAGAGTAACTTGAATTTAGCTAACCACAATGCAAACCATCAGTAGAAATAATCCAATATCCGCTAGAAGTTTCTCTTCATACATACTCAATACTTCTTACAAAAAACTCAAAAGTAAATAAGGTCAAGTAGAAAAACCATTTGCACACTAATTTCAGATGAAAAATTGGTGTGTTTTGAGTTAAAAACACAAACCATGATCTAAATGTTGAAATTAATTAAAAAAACATATTTGTTTTGACAGAAAGCAGGTTCATACCACGGTTAAAGTAACTCAAAATCTTAGCAAACCAAACATGCTCATACTTTCTAGAGCTTAAACCAAAAGACTCGAATTTGCTCAAACTGATTTACACATCAATTTCAGTTGAAAAACCTCGGTCCGTTTCAGATAAATATTGAAATCCAAAAGTGACCTTTTCTTTCAATACCAAAAAACAGGTGTACGCCATGAATAGAACACATAAAGCTGCTAACGAACTAAACACGCAAATAATCAAAGAATGAATTACGGAACCCACTCTCATACCTCGCTATGCACTTACAATAAACGACTCGTATAACCCAATATCAGTTAAAACCTAGGTCTGTTTTGAACTAGAAACATGAACTCAGATCCAAATGTTGGCATCGATAACATGAAAGCAGACTCGTACCAAAGTTAAAAGTAACTCAATCAGCTTGATTGATATGGCAGATAACTGAAACTTACTTACTCTCAGATCTCCTAGTTAAATCTAATTAGTTCAAGTAAACATGTATGATTCTAGATCTTCAAACTATAACTATTCACAAACACATATCCTCAATTCAACTACCACGTGATTCAATTTACAAAAACTAAACCCTAATTCAACAATTCAGACAACAAAACGGATAATAATTGAGTATAAACACTTGTGGATATGCATAACTGAGACTAACCTTGAGAACACAGAGTGAGAAGTAATGGAGAAAAACAGAGGATTGGATTATGAATGAAATTGAAATGAATATAAAAGATAAGAGTTATTGAAGCAGTAGAAGAAGAAGAAGAAATGAGAAAACTGCTGCTGCTTCTTATAATATAATGATTTGATTTTGAGGGGATGGAACACATGGAACAAGTAATGATGGTGATAGGGTAGTACATATCCATCCCTTATAAATAAATAAATATAAATATTAATAATCAACCACGGAGGAATCTTTTTTATTATTATTATTATTATTATTATTACTACTAGGTATCTAACCCGTGTAGTACACGAGTGGAAAATAGAGAATTCGTCACGTAAAGATATTTGATTATATATTTTAATATTATATTATTCGTCTAATTATAAAAACAAATAATTTTAACCAACAATATCGCACGTTCTTGAAAGTAAGTTCATTGAACTTGTCTAAAATCGAATGATACACAAAGTCTATTAAATCATATAATGAATTGTTAATTGAAGATAATCGAGAATTTGTACATTCATTTGTCGTCATTTGGACCCCCACCCCCAACATTCCCTTCACCTATATCCAATAATTAATTCACAAATTATTTTATCTATTCAACATGTAAGGATTGGCATCCAACTATGAGCCTCGTGTTTTTTTTATAATTTAAGTACCTTTTACTTGGACAAGATATAGGAAGAACTTATTGAAGTATAATTTAAAATAAATACGAACAAAAATCTATACAATCTAACTATTTATTTAACAAAAGTATCATAAATTTAATATTTACAACTCCCTAAATACTTCCTTTTATACAAGGTTTATACTTTAATTTGTAGCATTTCATTGTTGTCAATGATTAATATAAAAAGGAACAAATTGATTTTTTTAATAGCTAATAGCTAAACACTTGGAAACATCAATCGGCTTATATGACTTGTTTAACGATTCATAGAGCCATAACTTGTATACACTCTAATATTGACTTGAACTTGTTATGGCTTCAACTCAAGATGCTAATAACCCATCTGGTATTATAGTATTTTCCATAATACCTTACCGGAAAACCATAATAGTTCAACATCTCCATTGAATTTTTTATTTTGATATAGAACCTAAAGAGATTATAAAAAAAATTATATAATAATTAAATTCATTATAAACAAAAAGGGAAAAGAAAAAAAATTGCTAATGAAATAATGAATAATATGAGAATCGACAATTAGAGTATCAAATTAAATCGTACCGGAAAATAATTAATCCCCCTTACCGGAATCGGCGATGATAGAGATAGTAATCCAAAACAGAGAGAGAGAGATTATAATTGTTAAGGTTTTCAATCTTAAGATTTATATAATGTAAATGAGATGATTTAATATGTTTTTGAATTTTAATAATAATTAGAATAATTAATATCATAATTACATTAATAGGTTAATTATGGATTGTTTGACCAGATTGTAAAAATATTTAAGTTATTGTAAATTTTAAATTTTAAAATGGGATATCTTTTTAGTAATAATGCATTTTTAATTATGGTACATTTAGACATTATGGAATGTTTGACCAATAAAATTCAAAAGTTTAAAATTTAAAATTGAAAATCCTTTTAAAAATAATAAGTTTCAATCGTATTAATGTTACATTATGAAATGTTTGACCATTGATTTACAAAATATACATTTGAGTTACACTTTAAAGTTTTAAAGTTTATAAAATATTAAAACGGCATAAAACTTTGAGAACTATGGTTATAAATTGGTGATACAAAATAAACATAACTAAATCAATCAATCAATCAATCAATCAATCATACCCAGTAAAATCCCACCGACAGCAAAGCTATAGGTAGGGTCTGGGGAGAGTGGGATGTAGGCACACCGTACCTCTATCCAAAGGAATAAAGAGGTGGCTTCCAGAGAGACCCTCGGCTCTAAGTACATGTGTATGTGTATGAGTATGAAGCAAAATAAAGGAAATCAAAGTTTAACAGTTATATAAAAACTACTACTAATTATAATAATATTAATAATAAGGTCACAGTTTAACAGCTATACAAAAGCTAATAATAATTATAATAATAATAATATATGTAAGGGAAATACCATTATGGTATGTGACCTAAATAAGTCAAGTCTAAGCCCTAAGATATTCAATTCTCTCTAAAAATCCTTAACTTTAATTCTACTTCTCCACGAATTCCTATCCTCAACCATGTCCTCGGAGAGGTTTAGGTCTATCAAATCATGTATAATCCTCTCATCCCAAGTTAATTTCGGTTGTCCTCTACCCCTCCTCCCTCTATAGTAATGTTTTCTGCGGATCTAACAGGATTCGTCGTCTGTCTTCTCTTTACATGTCCAAACCATCTCAATCTCCACTCTCTTATCTTGTCTGCTATGTTCGCCACCCCTAATCTCTCGCGAAACACAACGTTTCTTATTCGGTCTAGCCTTGTGTGCCCACACATCCAACGTAGCATTCTCATTTCTGCTACCTCCATCTTCCGCACTTATGCCTTCTTGATGACCCAACAATCTGTTCCATATAGCATTGCAGGTCTAACTGCCACTCTATAGAATTTTCCCTTTAGTTTAGTCGGGAAACTGTTGTCGCACAATATACCTGTGGCTGCTTTCCATCTACACCATCCTACCTGAACTCGGTGGGTCACATCACTGTCTAATTCCCCATCGTTCTGTACAAATGATCCTAAATACTTGAACTTCGTTACCTGCGGGACCACCCGCCCTTCAATTGTGATGTGTGC
This sequence comes from Bidens hawaiensis, assembly GCF_021521415.1. NCBI lineage: Eukaryota > Viridiplantae > Streptophyta > Magnoliopsida > Asterales > Asteraceae > Bidens > Bidens hawaiensis. The sequence continues at coordinate 9,520 of NW_027500133.1, forward strand.
GTCTTCATTGTCGTTTATCCCACCAAAATCACAGTGTAGGTACTCCGTCTTAGATCGGCTAATCTTTAAACCTTTTGTCTCTAAGGTTGTTCGCCACTCCTCAAGCCTCATGTTTAGATCTTGTTTTTTCTCAGCAAGTAACACAATATCGTCTGCGAACATCATGCACCACGGGAGAGTCCCCTGAATCGACTTTGACAACTCATCCAAGACTACTGCAAAAAGAAACGGGCTCAACGCTGACCCCTGGTGAAGACCTACCTCTACAGGAAAGAAATCAGTATCCCCCACTGGCGCACGGACACTTGTTTCACTCCTGGTATACATATCCATAATTATCTCTATGTATTTCCTGGGCACTCTTCTACCCTCCAAGCACTCCCAGAGCACCTGTCGTGGCACACTGTCGTAGGCCTTTTCTAGGTCAATAAACACCATATGTAGATCACGCTTCTTCTCCCTATACTTTTCCATTGATCTTCTTATAAGGTGTATTGCCTCTGTGGTGGAACGCCCCGGCATGAAGCCAAATTGGTTGACCGTAACCTGAGTTTCTCGTCTAAATCTAACCTCAATCACTCTTTCCCATAGCTTCATAGTATGACTTAGTAGTTTGATTCCTCGGTAGTTACCACAACATTGGGCGTCTCCTTTGTTCTTATAGATAGGAACTACAACGCTGCTCTTCCACTGGTCTGGCATCTTACCTGATTTGAGAATACGATTGAACAGAGTAGTTAACCACATGACTCCTTCCTCCCCCAGACACTTCCACACCTCGATGGTTATGTTGTCTGGGCCAACCGCCTTAGACCTTCCCATCCTCCTAAGTGCGTCCTTCACCTCTTCTCGTGTGATCCGTCGGCAGTAGCAGTTATTCGATTGTTGTCGTTGAAAGTTTGTGTTGTCATGTTCTTCTTGGTAAGCTCTCCCATTGTTAAAAAGATTGTGGAAGTAGGTTTGCCAACTTAGCTTGATGTCCTGCTCCTTGACCAATACATGCCCATCTGTATCCTTTATGAACTTCACCGGTCCTAGATCTTGCCTTCTACGCTCCCTGGCTTTGGCAATCTTAAACATAGCATGTTCCCCCTCTTTTGTTTCTAGACTTTCATACATCCGTTTAAAGGCCGCCTTCTTTGCTTCCGCCACTGCCTTCTTCGCCTCTATCTTGGCCGTTTTGTAGTTGTCCCTCAATTCCACTCGCTCATCCTCATTCGTGCACCTCATTAGCTCCCTAAAACATCCTTGTTTGTCCCTTATCTTGTCTTGCACTGCGTCATTCCACCACCAAGACTCCTTATGCCCACTTATCTTTCCTGTTGTGACCCCGAGAGTCTCCTTTGCTACTTGGATGATCTTTGTCTCCATAGCTTCCCATATATGAGTAGAGTCCCCATTTAGTCGAGCCCGCGTATGCAGTATGAGTTTATCCTTAAACAGTAGGAGATTTTCGTCCTTCAAATTTCCCCATCGAATTCTCGGTGTACCTTTCTTCTCTCGAACAGTCAGCTTATTTCTGAAGGCTATATCAGTCACTAGTAGTCGATGTTGAGTCACAACTGCCTCCCCAGGTATGACTTTGCAGTCCTTTCCACCAACGTCGGTCTCCTTGCCTCATCAAAAGGTAGTCAATTTGCGTGTCGCGTCCGCCACTGCTAAAAGTGATTAAATGAGAATCTTGTTTCCTAAAATAAGAATTTATAATACCTAGGTCATGTGCCACCGCAAACTCTAGAAGATCTGTTCCGGTCTCATTCCTATCACCAAAACCGAAACCCCCATGTACGGCTTGAAAACCATCGTTAGCCTTACCAATGTGTCCATTAAAATCACCTCCTATGCAAATCCTCTCCCCCCTAGGTATGCCCCCTACCACAGCGTCTAGGCAATCCCAAAATTCTCTCTTTTCCTGATCCCCTAGGCCTACATGAGGCGCGTAGGCGGAGACTACTGCCACTACTTCCTCTCCTAGTACTAATTTCAACACCATAATCCTGTCATTATGTCTTATCACCTCCACCACACTAGTGTGTATTTCCTTAGCCACTAGAAACCCCACTCCATTCCTAGCTCCATCAGACCCCGAGTACCACAACTTATACCCATTACACTCAGCCCCTCTATGTCCTTTCCACTTAGTCTCCTGGAGGCATGCTATCTGAACCCTACGTCTTTTAAGCACATCTACCAATTCTAGCAACTTACCATTTAATGTTCCTACATTCCAAGAAGCCAAACGCAATATACGCTCCCTATCTTTACTCTTTCCTACACCCCTCGTTTCAGGACATGGTCTCAAGTAATAGTCATGGTTCCTACGCTCTATGGTTGCAACTAATCACACAAACACAAGCAATAGAACACCAAATCAATAATAATAATAATAATAATAATAGTAACAAAAACTAATAATAATAATAATAATAGACACACGGCACACAGTAACAGATAAATTGGACTGACTACTCTAGCAGCATCAAGGCCTATTGCCAACAAAAAAATAAAAGATATGAAACGATCTCACCAGGATTTTAGCAAGTCACCAATATTGATCAGCTTCACTTAGGGTGATTAAGAAGAAAAAATAGCAAATAGCAAATAGCAAATAACCTTCCTTTAGGGTTATTTCTTCAATCTCATAATATAACCACCTCTGACTAACAGCAACACAACAAGCCCCAATCTTCTTTGACCCGAAGAAAAATTAGGGTTTCTGATAAGAACCCTACAACTCAGTTTTTGTAGCTCACTGATTCCAGTCGGAGACACCACCACAGAGGCGGAGATCAGTTATTGCAAAGAGACCGGGCAGGTAACCAACTGATATAGATCAATTAATTGGCCCTTGTAATCGAGTCGGGGAAACTCAGATTTGCTGTAGCGGTGTGTTTAAAGTGGCAAAGGGGGCTGACGAGTAGTTAGGGTTTGCCGATAGATCGACGAGCATGCAGTGGTCTGATCAGTGGTCCGATTAGGGGCTGAAGAGCAGTGGTCCGAGCAGCGTCTAACGATTGGGCTGATAGATTGACGGCAGTGGTCCGATTGGGGCTAATAGATCGACGGCGACGGTGGTCCAAGCAGTGGCTGCCGATTCTATAAACATAACTAAATGTAATTATGATAATAAAACACACACACACACACATATATATATATATGCACTTATGAATGATAAAAATAGCACTAATGGAAACAATACAAACCTTATTTCAATATACATCATTGGATAAATTAACCTTACAATATTCCAAGGCATGCAAAATGCAAATCTAGTTAGATTTAGATTTAGTGACGATATAAATCATTAAATTCATAACAATATGTAAGGGAAATTTAATATCACAAAACATACTTGTATACATTTAATTAAATGGTGACCAAATTTTGATGTTTTTGGTTGAAATGTTGACGAAATTTGAATACCTGTATTAAAAAAAATCAATCTCTCCGGGCAATATGCAGTCATTTCGATGGTATAAATCCCTAAAAATTATACACGGACTTATATTATTGTTTGGGCTAATTATACACATAAATATCTCCGGGCTAATTTTTTAAGAATTTATATACATGTATTGATTATTGTTTGGGCTAACTACCATTTCATCTTGAACAATCATTTCGATGGACCAATCTTCTCTGTGCTTTGAATTTTCCTTCAGACGTCAAAGTTTGAGAATACGCACCTTGAGGATACAGTCAATGTTAATGACATCCAATTGTTTCAACATAGTGATGTTTGTTGGCTCCATCTTCCTGGTGGTGGGAAAAAAACATTAATTTCTGAAAAATAACACTTTTAACCAAAAAACGAAAAAAAACTGAATGATATAAACAACAAAAATATAAACATTAGAAATCAAGAAAATCGTTTTAGCTCAATTTGGTGTGATAGTGTAAGAATTCTTGTGTGAAAGTGAAGTATTTATATATAGTTCATAGTAAAGGATTGAATTTTGGGAGAAATGAATAAAGAAGGAATGTAAATACGAAATTAATTAAAAACATAAAATTAGGGAACTTCAATTACATTAAATCATGGACGAAAATTTGGGAATGAGGACTAAGGGATTTTCAAAATTTGAATTACTAAAATGTAATGTTGTTAAATACAAAATAATTCAATTCAAATCTTTAATTCTAAACTATATTTAAAATACGGAATTAACTTTTTAATATGGAAAAATAAGTTACTACTTTTTTTACTTACATGAATATAATTAATCATCAATTCAATCAATTAAATAATTACCGTATATCTTGAATGATTATCAATTACCGTATATCTAATATCTAAAATTATAATCAATTATGATATATTTAAATTGTGAATCATATGGTTGAAATTTATAAAAATAGTCAACATAATATAATCAATAAGCATTTGAATAATTAAGTAACTGATATAAGCTGTGTAAAAATAACTAAGTAATTTCTTTTTTTTATGTATTAACAATAACACAATTTTATTATAATAAACAACCATTTAAAAACTGAGTCATTGATATAACATATGGTAAGTAGTAATAATAATTATAAATTAACATATATTTCAAATTAGAATCAGCCTCATATATTTCAAAGCTCTGCTGTTGAAAAATAGCAAAATTCGATGAATAGAGGCAGACAATATATAACCAGTTTTGATTCATAATCCATTCCTTATTAAACTAAAATCTCTTATAAATGAAAATTGAGACAATTGCTCTTTCATCCACCACTTTGATAGCAAAGAAAGACGGATTCTTTGGCAACTAAATAACTCTTTTTGGCATATGAATATTTTATTATCTACTTAATTTAAAACTTAAACCATGTAGATGTTAAGCCAATAAGTTATTTAAATATGACTAATATCCTACTGTTATTTAAATTAATACCTATAACGTATTTCTTTTTATCTGATATGGCAACATGTTTTTATTTATTTGATATGAGATAATATTTCACATACAGTAATTTAAATTAACGAGCACAATAATTTAAAGAGGAATTGAGTGCATGTTTTAGATAAAGAGTGGTTAATTATTGGCTTTGTGAGTTTACGTTCTTGTATATTAACCCTATATTTTATGTTAACATATTAATATATGATTTATATGACCTTATAACAAGCTCAAGCATCACTTTTACAAATTATAATTATATTATAGTTATATATAAAAGAAATTAAATATTAAAAAAAAAACAAACATAGTTCATACTTATGTCTTTTAGATTTAAACGAAAGGAAATCAAGTTTGGCTTTACTCGTTTATTTTTCCATGTCATTTCTAAAACAATAAAATACAATGTTATTGACTTAAGTTATATGAATCCAATATCTATACATGTTTACATTTTATAATATATGTAGGTATTTATTTTGCCACGTCATTTTTTAAAAAATAAAGCAAAATATTATTTACTTCATTATCTACATATTTTTTTATAAATATTATGTGTTGGTAACGATAATCAATTACCCACACATATATCACTTATGAATATATGTGAAGACAATTTAGCTACACATAATGAAAATTTTGTCACATGTGTAGGTAATTTAATATATAATTGAATGTCAAATTTGTTGGGAATTTTCCCACCAACATTAAGTGTAGCAACAATGTATTACCAACACATATTAAGTGTTAGTTATTATAAATAGATGTCATCAACTATTTCCCACACATATAAAAACATGTGTAGGTAACTACCCACACATTTACATGTGTAGGTAAATTATGTGTTGGTAAACACTATAATTTCTTGTAGTGATCTGATCGAACCTTGAAGAGGTTTCTTGCACCACTTCTAGACTTCCAATCTCTTTCTGACCAATCTCTCCCCGGCATACAGGAGTTCTACAACGTCTACCATACAACATCTCAAACGGCGGCATACCAATACTCGAATGATAGCTGTTGTTATAAGAGAATTCTGCAAGATGCAAATGATCATCCAAACTTCCTCGAAAGTCTAATACACAATCATGTAGCATATCTTCAAGGGTTTGGATAGTCCTTTCAGACTGTACATTTGTTTGAGGGAGGATGATTAATTTCAAATTCAATAATTTAATCAACGACTTATTAAAAGTAAATTATAATGTGTATGTTAATTTGAATTTTGATTTGAAGATTGAAATTATTAAAGGGGGGGGGGGTTATTCTTAGACATTAATTTTAACATTTAGGCATAATTAAAAATGGTCAAATATAAACCTTGATATAAATAGAAATGAGAATAATTTAACATAATGCAATAATGGTATATAATTTTAGAATTCGAAACTTATTTGGAAATTCCATTCAATTCAGATCTTGAATATTTAGAATTGGTTATAGAAAATATGTGAGTTTTACTAAAGGTATGAATCTTGAAATTTAAACATAATTAAAAAACGGTCAAATATAAAAAAATAAAAATATGGGTTTCAATATGTTATGAATATTAATAAATTAAAGGTATTATATAAAAAGCGAATTAAATAAATGTATATTTTATTATAAATGAATATTTAATTTGAACTTTGTTTTTATTACATTCAATGACTTATTAATTATAACGATGAAAAGATTTACAAATGTCCAAAAACAATGGTGAAAATCGTATTCTAAAATGTCATATTAAATGTATATTATTTTAAAATGTAAAGTACAATAATATTAGAAAGTATAATAATGTTTTAAATTGCGTTGACATTTGTGATTTAGTTGCCTATGATATGAAATTTAAAATGAATCAAAATCATTGAAATATATTTAATGAACTTTGACCAACAACAATATAAGATTGATTATATAAAAGTCAATTAAACTACATGAATTTTGAAAAATACATGAATAATAACAAAAATATACATCCAATATTAAACAAAAAATAAGACATTTTATCAACAAATCATCCATCCATGACTTTAGTTATATCAAGTTGGGGGAAATAACCTGAAATGATAAAATTAAATAAAGGTTAAACAATATATTGTATGGACTAAAAGGAACTTTAGTTATTAACCAGAATTATCATAATTAAATACAGTAACAATTAATATCACATAAAAACTGAATTATCAATTATGGAAAATTTGAATTATGTGAATAAATGTAAAATTGATGTTATAATTTGTAACAGGAAAATATGAATCGCCTTACCAAAAAAATGTAATAGTGAACATCTCCATTGTATCTTGGATTTTGATATATAACCTAAAGAGATTATAAGAAAATCATATAATAATTAATATCAATACAAACAAAAACGGAAAAGAAAAGGATTGTAAATGAAATAAGAAATAATATGAGAATTCGCCATTAGAGTATCAAATATAACATTACCGGAAAACGATTAATCTCCATTACCGGAATATTGGAGACGGTGTAGGTAATAAGCCGAAACAAAGAGAGAGAGAGAGAGAGAGAGGGGGGGGGGGGATATTAAAATGATTAAGGTTTCCAATCTTAAGGTTTAAATAATCGAAGATGATTGGGCAATAATAGAAAATGAAACATATGACTTGACAATAATGCGATATTGATGTAAACACCCTTAAACGATGACATGTGGAAATTATGGTTTGGTTTAACAGTATCTTAAGATTTAAGCACTTTATACTTTATTATTAAATAAATAATCAATTGTTATAAGAGTTTTGTTGTGTTACAATATATGACTACAGAGGTAATCCTGTTTCAGATTAAAAGGAAAGTCTGAAGAAAATACAGCGGAACCCTAAACTATATTCCCGAGTCTCATTTAACAAAGGGAGGGGAAATAAAAGAGAGGAAAAGGTAAAAAGCCATGTTCCTGAGTTTTTTTAACAGGGGGAGGGTAGGGGAAAGGTGGGAAAATGAGAGCATATATACATCCTCCCAAAAAGAGATTATGAGAGAAAATATATTTGTATAATTTTAACTTATATCAATTACTAAATTACCCACATATCTAACTTCCTATTATAGTTTACTTAAAGGGTATAATTGAAAAATTGTATTTTCTTTTCTTTTCCTCTCAACTCGAGGACACATAAAATGCTTAATTTTCTTTCTTTTCCTTTTCTTTTCATTAAACTCGGGAACACGAAATAAAATCACACATTTTCCTTCCCCTAGCTTTCTTTTCTGTTCTAATTCCCCTTCCTTCCCCTCCCCTCTTTAAATGAAAATCGGGAACACAACGTAAGTTCTCGTCCTGAATCAGTGAAATTGAGAATTCGAAAGAGGTTTGAGTTATGGGGATGAAGAAATTGATAAATCTATACTATATAATAAACAAAACTTTCTTATTGCCACATGTCATAATCATATTAATCATTACAAAATTTTCCATATTCTCTCTCATATTAAATACATTTATCTTTATTATTAATAATTTTGTATTTTAAATTTTCCTTCTTATCTCTCATATTAAATACACTATGTTAGCTACCCGTGTAGCACACGGGTTAAAATAAATAATTTTATTTAAACAATAACATTATGTGACATACAAAAAATTTATTCAACAAATATAAAAATATATTATATGGTATAATAAATTACACACTATACAAGATGGAAATAGAAAATTTATAAATCTCTAAATATTTCTTGATACAAAATATGTGTAGTTTTATTTGTAACTTTACTTGTTTTTTCAAAACTTAGTAGTTTCACATTGTTTGTGATTTTAACTCTAGATAATGCAACAAATAACTGGTCATGGGTTAAAACAAATTGTCTAAAAAACAAACCAACAATCTACAATGATTGACCTTCGCTTTTGTTAATCTTTATTCCAAGCAAAAATTAAGTGAAAATTTCATTCTTTAAAATTAGTACTTTTATCTAAAGGTGTAGGATTAAAAAATAAAATAAAATTGTGAGTTTCAATATTATTTCCGGATATGATTTCGGCTTCTATAGCACGATTATCATATTGTATTTTCACATGCATGTAGCTTAATTTCATTGCATAGACCAATTTTCTAGTTAATATTTTAATCAACATCAGCTTTTAGAACTAACCTATGACTTAACAACCTTATATTTTGAGGTCATTTAAGAAGTCAAGAAATTAATACGTTCTTGTAACGTATCATTTTATGTCTGATAGATACCATATGGAGAATATAAGGATATACAAAGTCAATTTATCGTCTGATTAACAGTGTGCTAACGTTTAACAGTTGTATTCCAAAAGTAAGAAGTTGTATTTACCGCATGAAAAACCAAAACATGTAGTATAATGTTAATATTTTTGTGGATGTTTAAGATAAAGAACTTAACATAAATGATGGGTTGATTAACTAACAAATTAAAAAAAATGTTGTAAATTACTACTTTTTTAAACTAACTCGTGGATCGAAACCCGTTATAATAATAAATTGTTTTGACTTCAACCATGTTTGATACTTTAACCGGTTAAAGAAGTCGTCGTTTAAATTAACATAAACCTGAAGAAACTAATCCAACCGAATTTCCTCTTCCAAAACGCAATAGGTAAATGATCTTCGGTTGCAGGCAAACAACTATGCATATGATGATGGTACCGAAAGGTACAGTGCTGTTGACCACAAGTCCTGTATACAGTTACAACTCCCAGGGTTTGAGTATGGCTTGACCGTAACACCATTTTATCGAAATACATATGTAAACAATCAATGCGCCAAATATTGTTGGTTGCCAGAAATATTCTTAGAAACAAACATAGGTTTTGTATGGTCTTGGTAGTATTATTGCATATATCAGCTTGACCAACCTTTCTTTTTGTATATATTCATTTGGTGGATGATATAAGCATCTCTTGAACCTTTTTGTTCCTGTTTTGTTGTGTAGGCCCTCTGTATCTCCTCCCAGATTAAGCACGAGGCCCGGTAGTCATGTTTGGACTCCACCGTATGCTGATCTTGATAAACCTGAAGCCCGTCCAAGTGAATTGTCTGGTCCAAAACGGACTCGGTCACCTTTATCAACGCGGGGGCACAACTCTGTACATGATGATGCCGAAAGGTATGATGCTATCAAATAGGTGCTGTATTAGAATAAACTGATTCGTTGACATTTCTTATCATTCCTGGATAATCAACTGCAGAGAATTGCAAGCGAAAGCGAAGCGGTTGGCTCGTTTTAGAGATGAACTTAGTCAACCTGAGCCAAATGAAGCTGTCAGTAGAAACCACAGCAGGCTGATGTTTTGGGTATGAATAGAAGAAAGTTCATGGCTGAAGTCTCAGATACAACAGCAGGGCATTTACGTAATAGCTACTTACAAGCTGATGCTGAAGATCAAGTTTCATCAACGGTTATTATTGGATATTGTCCAGATATGTGTCCAGGTATGTTTTCATGTCTTCTAGCTGAGGCTAACTGCTGTATAAACATTAAACACATGGCTTTAGTTTTTGAAGCTCAACTAATTGGCACATCTTGCATGCCTGATATAATTTCTTATGAGTAATGAAACTTCTAGTTAGGATCATTTTTTTCTCCTTCCGAATAACAAATAGTAATTTCAGTTTTGCCACATAAAGACGCCTCTGTTTGGATATAGGGGACACATATATTTAAGGCTTGGTGAAAGTGCCACATAGGCGGTCTAGTTAACCGCTCATTCAAGGAAACCGTTAATGGTTTCTTTTCATCTAGTCTTTTAGTAGAGCACAAATAGCTATGCATTTAAATACACAGTGTTGATAATGGCATAAGGAAAAATGGCTATATGGAGCTGTATGTTAAGTTAACTAACTATTCATGTAAATATATCACATGTTTATAAGTATCCAGTGGGATGGGTCAACCCATTTGTTACCCACAGCTAGGGCTTAATTAGAGGAGAGTCAAGTCAAGGAATCAAGAAGGGCTAAAATAATGGAAAAGCTTGAATATTTATTAGAATAAATAGGATTAGGGTTTTATCTTTTTCTTGGTCTCTGTCTTGTTTATTTTGATTGTCAAGTTTATCTTGTAACTGGAGACTTACCAGTTATCATCTCGAATTGGCTAAATCAGAGATTAGCCCCTCTTGAATCGGGCCAACTATCTTATTACTCAATAAATAAATCCTTTGTTTTCTGGGTTCTATCACATGTTTTCAAAGTCAATGTGGTCACATGTGAGACTTCCACTTAACTTGCAGGTACAAATTTATCCTGCTCTTTTCGGTTACTCTGTTAAATTTGAAAAAACTAAACTTTAACTTTTTTTTATGAAGTATAAAAAGTTACATCAAGTTATGAACATATGACCAGCATCTACACAACATCTACACACGTGTTTGAGAAATAAAGCATATCATGATCCCAACCAAGCATAACAAAGCAAACATCAGATGCTCAAGATATGATAATTAGTTACTAGTTAAATAAAATGGAGAGGTATACTGGACTAACACGTTACTTGAATCTCTCAATTAGTAACTGATCTTAAGAGGATACGACCCCTAAATAATTGAACTTAGAATAGAGTGAGAAGAGTGAACCAGAATAGCAAAAACTTTTCGTTACATAATAATGTAAATGGATATTTGAGAATCGGGAGAAATAGACTTGTATTTCACACTCTGAACTATAACATTCATTACATATTTATACTAGATGAAAACTAATATAATACTATACAAGTTGCAACATTATTGGAGACACTTGCAGAGTTGCAGGGGTAATTTGTTGCTATACTTTATTATCCAAACTTGCAAAGATAACTTCCCGCTATACTGTTTTGGGTAAGGCTTTAGTGAATACGTCTGCTAGCTGATCACCACTCCGTACGTGGGGGGTTTTAATTGTTTCATCTTTAAGTTTTTCTCGAGTGAAGTGATAAGCACTTTCTATATGTTTGGTTCTTAAATGTAATACATGATTGTTTGCAATATGACTTGTTGCTTGATTATCATACCATAGGTTCATTGGGTGTGTTTGCTTAAACCCAATTTCTCTAAGATTCCGAAACCAAACTAGTTCACAAGTAGTTTGTGCCATAGCTATGTATTCTAATTCTGCACTTTAACGAGATACAACACTTTTCTTTCTTGCTTTTCCAAGACACCACACCAGATTACCTCCCAAGAGAACCTAATAGCCGGTAGTAGAGTGCATGCTTGTTGGGTCACCATTATAATCAGCATCAGTAAATCCTTTTATTGTATGATGAGTCAAGTTTCAACTGATGACCATTGTTTAGATATAAAATTCCACGAACTGGTGCACCCTTTAGATATCTAAAAATGTGACACATAGTTTCCCAGTGTGTGGTTCTAGGGAACGACATGAACTGGCTAACCACACAAGAAAAACAATATCTGGCCTGGTGAATAGTCAGATAGTTTAACTTACCGATGGTTCTTCTATTTTTCTTGGGATTTGCCAGAAGATCTCTTTAACCTGCTTTCAACTTTGCATTTGGTATCATTGATGCATCACAAGTCTTTGCTTCGATCATTCCAGATTCTTTTAATACATCTAAGCAATATTTTCGCTGGTTCAAACATATTCTCTTACTGCAATGAGAGACTTCGATCCCTAAAAAGTATTTTAGTGTTTCTAGATCTTTTGTTTGAAACCGTGTTCCAAGGAAGTCTTTCAATTTCTTTATACCAATTTCGTCATTGCCAGTGATTACTTTCATCTACGTATACCACTAGAAGAATACACCCTGATTTTGAAGATTTAAAGAACACCGAGTGGTCATACGAACTTCTCTTTAACCCAAATTTAGTAACTATGGTACTGAACTTTCCAAACCACGCACGCGGAGATTGTTTTAGCCCATACAAAGATTTCTTTAATCTACACACTTTGCCTGACCCCCCTCTTCCTAAGCAATAAACCCAGGTGGTTGCTCAATATAGACTTCTTCCTTCAAATCCGCGTGTAAGAATGCATATTTGACATCAAGCTGATATAATCCCCAATCATACGTTACAATGATAAGTTGTCTACAGGAGAAAAGTTTCTGAATAATCCAAACCTTATGTTTGAGCGTAGCCTTTTGCTACTCACCGAGCTTTTAATCGTGCAAGTGAACCAACGGGATTGACTTTTAATCGTCCATCAGTTCTTTCACATATTCACAATGATTGATGAGTGACAGAACATGCACATCAATAGAGTTCTTGATTTTCAGGAACAACCGAGCGTCATTTTGCAACCATTGATCTTGAGTTTCATGTGTTGGAGGATTAGAGGTGAGGTGAGAGGCTTTCCCGATGCTGCGCGGTAGATACAAATGGTCTTGCTCCATTGGAAGAAATTGGTGCCATCGAGTTTGTCAGTTAGCCGAGTTGGTAGAGATGACACATCTGCAAGATTAGGAATAACAACAGAACTAGTGATTTTCAGAGTCACTTTTGGTTTTACCAGAGTCAGCCATATTTTTGACCAGAAAGCTGAGTCACATGTTAATCAGAAAACAGGAAATAAACGAGAATCTATTTGCTGAGAGGTCTGATGTGCAGAATAGAACAGGTTTTCTGATGTAACTTGGAAAGTATTCTGAATGATGAATGAGGAGATCAGATATTTAATATTTGATGCAGCCTTGGTATTTCTGATGACAAGAAATCAGTTTCTGATAACAGGTTTCGATATCTGATGCAGAACTGATCTGAACACAAGAACATGGTGTAGAACAGAAATGAACACAGAATCAAAAATCAAAGTATATAGGGATGTTTTGGATATATGAGACACAAAGAATGAAAAGTGATCGTTCGATGCGGGATAGGCCCTCACGCGCAGGCGTGAGACAGCGGTGGTGGCGTGTGGATTGTTTTTCTGCAGTGACATAATTAGGGGCTGCAATTCGGAGGTAGGTGAAGGTGAGATGAACCAGTGACTTGAAAACAAGATTTATGTTTTATCTTGAATACGAGCTGGCTGGTTAAGAACAGATTGATTCAGATGGTTTTGGCTCTGATACCATGTAAATGGATATCAGTTAACATATATAACCATAGATTAGAACAGAGAATTGGGAGAAATAGACTTGTATTTCACACTTCGAACTATAACATTTATAACATATTTATACTAGATGAAAACTAATTAATACTATACAAGTTGCCACATTATTGGAGACACTTGCTGGGATAATAATATTCTGTATTTGAGTTTGTTAAAACTAACAGAAATTGCTGCATCTTGCATCAGTCTGAGCTCTACCAAGGGCCATGTCAATATTTTGGTATTATGAGCATCTAAACTATGAGTGAGTTGACCAGCCAGAGGTTGTGAATGTATGGTTGAGATTTGTATCAACCAACATTAAGTTATTTGACTGTTGGTTATATGGAATAAAATTAAATAATACGCAAGAAGCAGTGTTGCTTACATAGAGGTTATACATATAGCTTTTTAGGTTATACATAGAGGTTATTTATATATGCTATATCTAATTTTGCGTGTGATGATAGAAGCTCTTCATGAATATAAAAATGCTATATATATATTTTGAAATTGAGAACTTTGAGAACCATTTTAGACCACAAAAAACACTCTTCTTAAAAAAAAAAAATTTATAAAACAAAAAAAAAACTCGAAAATAAAAAAAGTAAAAAAACCAAAAAAATTTATTTTTCATCCCGGCTTTATAAAAAAAAATAAAAAAATTGAAAAAAAAATATCGGTTTAACAAAATTATACACATATGTATAATACTTATTTTTTTAAATTTTATACACGTTTTTTTTATACACATATGTACAATTTATGGTAAATGATAATGTGCATATGTGTACATTATGTAACTAGAGATCGAATGAAATTATACACATGTGTATAATACGAAGTGTTTTTTTTTTTTAAATTTTTTATGAAACCGGAATGAAATATAAGAATTTTGTTTTTTTTTACTTTTTAAAAATTTTTGTTTTTTTTCGTTTTATGATTTTTTTGAATATTTTTTTAGAGGTTTTTTTGTGGCTCAAAATGGTTTTCAAAGTTCTCAATTTCCAAAGGGTTCTCTTAGGATCCTTACCCTATATATATATATATTTTGTGTACGTGATGTGTGCGTCTTCTCCTCTCGCCTTGGCACCGGGGAATCGGGGATACTATTGCCTCGGTGCATCTTGTGCTTTTAAAAACAACGGGCACATGTTGTCTCTGTTCTCCTTCCTTTTATGCAGTTATAGTCTGCCTTCTTTGTGGAGACTGGAGTGGATAGTGAAGAATACTTTCTATTTGTTAAGTAAATATATTTTTTGGTTACACCTATCATTCAGCGTTCAAAACCAGCTCATGTTGAATTTTTAAATGATCCTCTTTTCAACAGCTTGTGTTAGAAAAGCCCTTTTATTTTACTGTAAAAGGTTTACGTCTATCCCTTTTTATTTCAAACACAGATTAAGAATAACACAAATTATGAAGCAGGTTCTATATTTCACCTAAATTTTGATTTAAATTGTTCTTTTATTAGTTGAGCTAACTGAACTTAAAAATATCTTTAGACTTCTTATTTATTTGACTTTTTGCTCTATTTGATTATCTAATTAGGGTACTTATTATCGATTGATAAAAAATTAAATGTTTGGTGTTTACTTTTAAAACTTTTTCTACCTAATATAAACATATTATCGACTGATAAAAAAGTCTCCTAAGTTTAATCAAACAAATAGTTGATGCCTTGGATGTTATTGCCTTTCTGTTTCGAGTTTTAGTATGTTTACATGTCTAGTTTTTTTTTTTTTTTTCTGAAAGACTGAAACACCATATCTTTGTAGTTATCCAGTCACTTATATATTTATGTTATTTTTGAGAGGGCATGACTTTTGTTAGTCACCAGATCTTTGTAGTTCCAGACTTTTAAGTGTATTGAAAGCCGTTTAATGTGAATGATCTTTAACAACCTTGCACTTATTATTTGCTGATTACTGTTTCAGAGCAAGAAAGAGCAGAGCGAGAGAGGAAAGGAGATCTCGATCAATATGAACGTTTGGATGGGGATAGGAACCACACAACTGAATATCTTGCAGTTAAAAAGGTTAGCGTGTTGGGCTTGCTTTTAACATTGGGCGGTGGACCCACAAACATTTTGTTGCTCTTCTGCGTTTTCTTTTAACTCATTAATGCGTTAACTATGACTAGAAATATAATATTATTACAGTAGCCCAGTAGGTATGATCTTAATCTATGAATAAGCATCATTTAGAGGTTTACATTAAATACACTTTTCTTTCAACTTGTTTTGCTAATATTTTTGTTTGTCATTTGAGGTTAAAAAAAGGGGCAATTTCATATATACCCTTACAAATATTGAAAATATCATACATACCCATGCAAAACTAAAAATATCATATATGCCCTTGCAAAGTTATTAATATATCATATATATCCAATTCATTAAAAAATTTTAAATGACCATATTACTCTAGTTTGATTAGATGCGATAAAAGGTTTATAATGTAGACCATTCGATGTGATAAATCTTCGAATAAATTTTGAAGAAGTGACGAGAGACAATTTGGTTGTTGTTAAATGTGAGAAAAGTCGATTAAAATTAAAATAATAGCATAGGGTATAAACACATTATGTAATTGGAAGGGGTAGAATGGTCTATTCGTTAAAAATGAGCATATATGAAAGTTAAGTTTTTTGAAATATAACGATAAAATGGCCATTTATTAAATTATTATTATTGAATAGGGGTATATATGATACTTTAACTGTTTTATAAGGACATATATGATATTTTAGTTACTTTGTAAGGGCATATATGATATTTCAAGTATTGTTTGGGTATATATGATATTTATGTTGTTTATAAGGGTATATATGAAATTAATCCAAAAAAAATTCCACACTGCCTTCTTTAATGAGTTCTGTTTGTATATATTGTTTAACGAGTAACAAAGTTTCTGTTGGGTTATGAAGGCCTTTGGGCCGGTTTTATTAGGAGGCCCGGTTTTGGCTCCTAATTATGTTTAACCCTAATCTTGTTTATTATATATATCCCATCATGTAATTGTAATCTTGGTTCTGAGCTAATAAGAAAACCTAGTTGCAGCCCGTGGACGTAGGTCCCCTCGCGGGGACCGAACCACGTTAAATTCTTGTGTCGTTTATATTTTCGTTTATGCGTGTTTATCGTGGTGCATGTGTGTGCTGTTTCGCTTCCGCGCGCCGCTTTGTTCCTAACAAGTGGTATCAGAGCCTTGGCTCGTTGAACACACAGGTTGTTGCACTGGTTACGATTTCACATATTAGTTTTGGATTCCGTACGATTTCTGTTTTGTCGAAATAGAGTTTCGGTTTTGGTTTTGGCTGTCGTGTTCGAATCTGAGAAAGTCGTGGGTATCCCTTGATTTCGACTGTGATTTTCTGGTTCGTGAAATAAAGGTTGCAGGTGTGACTGTTGCGAGGTGGCCGGTTCATCAGTTTTCCGGCGATTCGGCGAAGGAGGAGCAACCGGAGTTGACCAGGTTATGTTAGCCGGATAATGCTTTAAGGTCGCTGAACAGAATCGTGTTAACGATCGCCGGTGACGGAGGCTGTTGGGCAGTTTGCCGAATGCCGAGCCACCGTGGTTCGACGGCAAGTGTGTTAACCAGATATGTGTAACAGAAGTTGCAAGTGCAGGTATCAATATTTTAAACCCTAGGTGGGCCATAGATTATTTTGTTCTTTTGCTGGACCATGTTTGAAAAACAAAAAGGAGCTAGTGGAGTTTTTTCTTGAAACTAGGCCTTTCTTGTTTCACTGTTTGTGCCAAAAAGAACATCAGGACATACAACTTTTAGTTTGTGTTCTTTTTATGGTTTTTGGGTTTTGGTAGTATTTCAAGTTTGGGTTTTGGCGTTATTATCAACCATTATTATTTTAACCCGGTTTTGTGAAGACCATTTAGGTTCGGGTTCAGATTTGTTTGCAAGAGATTAGTCTGAGGTAACTTTATATAGTTTATTTACAGTTAGTTGATTTATCGGTTATTGCAAGAGCAAATCGGTTTATTTGGCAGTCATCTGTTGAACAATCGTCAAGTTTAGGCCCGTGCCCTTGTTGTGTCTGTTCACTGTCTTCGATTTGTTCTCGTTGGTTATTGTTATAACTGAAGACGAGGTGGTTATGATCGGAATGTTGACGGTTATGGATTTTGGTTGATTGGTTTGTCATGTGAACTTGGATATAGTACTGGTGATGGATAAACTTGGAGAAAATGGAACCAGCGGGTGTGCTGGTGACGGCATAAGTGAAAAAAAAAATGAGGTTAGTGGCAAGTCATGTAAACTATTGCTCGTTTGGATGATCTTTCGGTTAGGGTTTGAGTTAACTGATCGTGTGTACGGTCATAGAACCCTTGGTACCGCTTGATTTTATGAAAGTTCTACTGTTGTTATAGTTGTTTGCCTGTTAGCTGGTTCGAAACTGTGATTATTACTTCTTGTTCGTTTGGAATTGTGAAGTTATATCTTGTTTGGTGGTGATTAGTGGTACACCATTTGAGAGGTTCATAATCTCGTGTTGGGTAAAGTTATTTGCCGGGATAGTACGAGTGGGGTTCATCTCATGGAGTGTTGGTGTGGCATGGGTTGGGATAACAGAAACAGTGGGAGCTGGGCATAGTCGACTTGGTAGGTTGCGTAGAGGTGAGACATTTTAAGAGTCGATGTCGAATGATTTGGAATTCTGCTTTTGAGAATGTATCTGAGGTTGATGCATTGGGACTCAGTGAAAGCGGTGACGACTCATGGGTTCAAGATTATGGTATGCTTTATTTCTTGTTACTCACTTCAATGAAGCATTGTTGAATCTTTTAGTTAAAGACTTTGGAAGATACGGTCTCTGTATCGTCGGAAGAAGTGAACCAACTTTCGAGTTATAAAGTCTTGGCTCGCTGAATCAGGTAGAGCTAAGGGGTTTCAGTTTGCAGACATGAAGCCTGGAGCCACAGTGATGTTAGCTTGAGCGTATTCGGAGGTCTGAACATGTTCGGGGTTTTGGTAACAGTGGGAGCACGCGGTGTGTTCTAGGTTTGTTTCCAAAGGGACGTTGAGTTCGGAAGACTGGGAAATCCGAATGTGAAAATCTCTCCTGGTATAGTCTGCTGATTTGGAGAGTGTTTATCCTCTGGAAGTCTTTGAAGCCGGTTGTGTGAGTAAGTGAGAGTCGGTTAAGATTGAGGATGAGTCATTGGCGAGTTTTGTCATGGCTGGGTCTAGGATGACCGGATTGGAGTTTTCGGGAGCTTCAATAGGCCTTTCAGGTAACTGATGAGAAGGGCGGATGCAACCAGGGTGTGGATTGGTAGAAATCTTAGTTTGTTCCTAGAGAACTGGAGGCTTGGAGAACTTCTTTTGTTGAAGTTTTAGCTAGTTCTTGGAACTGGAGGCTTGGTAGATTTCTATTACTGAAGATTACTAGAGTTACTGGATGAATGAGATTGTTATATTTACTTGGATGGCAGGCTGGAATTTATCGCAAGGCCTTCAAGTGGGAGATTGTTGGGTTATGAAGGCCTTTGGGCCGGTTTTATTAGGAGGCCCGGTTTTGGCTCCTAATTATGTTTAACCCTAATCTTGTTTATTATATATATCCCATCATGTAATTGTAATCTTGGTTCTGAGCTAATAAGAAAACCTAGTTGCAGCCCGTGGACGTAGGTCCCCTCGCGGGGATCGAACCACGTTAAATTCTTGTGTCGTTTATATTTTCGTTTATGCGTGTTTATCGTGGTGCATGTGTGTGCTGTTTCGCTTCCGCGCGCCGCTTTGTTCCTAACAGTTTCGGTGCAATTTTCAGTACACTAGGACTGCTGAGAGGGAAGCTGCACTTATACGACCGATGGAAATCTTGCAGAAGACAATGGATTATCTTCTGAACTTGCTGGATCAACCGTATGATGATAGATTTCTTGGTTTATACAACTTCCTGTGGGACAGGATGAGGGCCATCAGGATGGACCTCAGGATGCAGCATATCTTTAATCTTGGAGCTATAACTATGCTTGAGCAGATGGTTTGTTCTCGTCCTTTAATCTTTTAAATAACTCAATCTAAACAACACATTCTTTTACAATATTATTGTTGTTAGACGCGGTGTTTTTAACTATTTTGAACCATTGAAATTTGAAACATATACTGTACAATGTATCCATACCCCGATGCTATAATATGTAGGGTTAGGCTAAAATACAAAGGGTCACAAAAATGAGAATGGTGAGAAGGATTTGTGACCTTAAAAAAACCCCTCAAAAAAAGTTCAAGAAAAATAATAAAAAAACCATAACTCGAATATAAGTCAAAAACGAAAAAAATAATTTAAATGTTTCCCTGTCGTCCTTGTTCATTAAAAGAAAAAGACACAATGACGGAAAAAAAACACAATGATAAATAAAAAAGACACAATAGATTGCAAAATATAACACAATACCGAGAAAAATATAACACAATGTTGAGTAATATAACACAATATCTAGGAAAAAAGATACAATGTCAAGGAAAAAAGACTCAATGACGAAAATAAACAAAAAACACAATGATAAATAGAAAGACACAATCATCTTTTTTTTTATTTGAACAAGGATGATGGGGGAAACATTTTAGTTTATTTTTTATTTTTATTTTTTAAATTGTTTTTAAACTTTTTTCATTTTGATTTATATTTTGAGTTATGATTTATTTACTTATTTTTTTTAGGCCACAAATTCTTCTCATCTTTCTCATTTTTGTGATCCTTTGTAGAATAAATCAACCCATATATATATATGTGGCAAATACAACATATTTACTTATGAATTGGCCAATGCAGGCTGATATTTTTGTTATAATGGGTCAAGCATGTAAAATAAGAAAAAAGAAAATGGAAAGCTTAAAAAGGGAACAGGTCAAAATGCGTTGAATGAATTGAAGTGATTCATGCATATAACCTTCTAAACCATTTTATAAGAAAATGAAAATTTTGGAGAAAGTTGTTTTTGATGAACCCAGTCCGTACAAAAGGTATATGTATGGCCACCTCTACGTATTGTATTGTGAGCTTTTTTTATTACTTTTTACATTATGCTTTTGATGAATTTAGATCATGATTGGATTTCCGTTTGTCAATAACTTATGTGCTGTTTCTGGATGTCAGATACGGCTTCATATTATTGCGATGCATGAATTATGTGAATACACGAAAGGAGAAGGTTTTTCAGAGGGATTTGATGCGCATCTTAACATAGAACAGATGAACAAAACATCTGTTGAGTTATTCCAGTTGTATGATGACCACAGGAAGAATGGAATAGAGGTGCCCACAGAAAGAGAATTTAGAGGTTATTATGCACTTCTCAAATTGGACAAACATCCAGGCTATAAAGTAAGTCATCTGCAAACATGTTTATGCTACGTAGTTTATGTAGCCAATGGTATTTTTGACACGTGGAAGTCATTGTAGGTTGAACCTTCAGAACTCTCACTCGATCTTGCCAAGATGACACCTGGGATACGACAAGCTGAACAAGTTCTGTTTGCTCGTAATGTAGCTAGGTTTGTATAATCTATTAGATTGTTAACATGCATGTTCTTTTAACACGGCTCATTATATTTTCTTGTTTTGTTTCAGATCGTGCAGAACTGGGAATTTTATAGCATTCTTTCGTCTGGTTAGAAAGGCTAGCTATCTTCAAGCATGCTTAATGCATGCTCACTTTGGCAAGGTCTAGTCTTCTTTTATGTATTTATTTTTTATATATATGGGCTTTTAGGTAACACGTTGAAACAGGTTTAGATCTGAATCTTTGAATAAAGTAGTTTAGGACGTTTGTCTTAAAAATAACCCAAATCGACCCATTCATAAGTAGTTAAGGGTGCAATCATGTCTTGTTGGTGGGTTGAAATGTTGAATTGATGAACCGAACATGACACGTGTAACCCATTTATCTAAACGAGTCATACGGGTTGGCTGTAAATAGGTGGGTGGGTACTGGGTAGTAATCGGGTTGTAATTAATGTCATCGTGTTAACAGGTTGGCGTGCTATAGTAAATGGGTTAGACAGGTTGCCAGATTGAAGTGCGTAAATGGGTTGACCTATTATATTAAATTGGTTAAACACGACCGTTCTATTTTTACTTGTGATGATGTTGACCCAACTGCTTCATAAACATGTGATGTTAACTAGTGGTGTCAATCGTGTCGGGTTGATGGTTGGCGGGTTCGCGTGTTGGGATTCTTCAACCCTAACCCAATAGTTATTTGCGCCGTGTCATGACGAATCCAATTTAATTTTTGTCATGTTCGGGTCGTCTTTTGTGTTGATCCTTTCAATGTTTATTTGTTAATATGAGTTACAACCAGTGACATCGTAATAATTCAAGCATTCAGTTACTTCTGAGTCAAATGAAACCTTTTGTAATTGGTGTGATTTAATTTATTTTTTTTATTTCTTTACTTCTCATCTCTAATTACAAACTTTGATATATATATTTTGCTCGATATTAGAAGAAGTGAATGAAAATGATTAGAAAATGAGTAATTAATTTATAAATCAAAACATTTAGATTTAAAATAACATTTTTCATCTTCAAAATCGAAATATAAACTTTAAAAAAAAACCCTTAAATGGGTTGACAGATTAAGCCACATTTAAACTTGTTGTATTTGGGTTAACCCATTTATTAAACAGTTAACAAAACGGGTTTTGCTAGCCAAACCAAAAGCTGTTTTGTTTTTTTTTTCATGAATTGCCACCCATGTTGACCCATTTATGAACTTTATTTCCTCAGTTACGAACTCAAGCACTTGCTGCTCTACACAGTGGCCTGCAGAATAACCAAGGAATTCCCGTTATCCAAGTCGCCAAATGGCTTGGAATGGAGGTAATTTTTCTTTCACTAATTTAGTTTCGTTAACCATTTGTAATCATTGTTTTATAGTTTTAGTATTTACTTAAATTCAGGAGGAAGACATGGAAGACCTTTTGGAATATCACGGATTCTCTATAAAGGAATTTGACGAGCCATATATGGTAAAGGACGGACAATTTCTAAATGGAGACACTGAATACCATTTAAAGTGCTCAAAACTTGTTCATCTAAAGAGATCCACAACTATTGTGGCCGACGTTTTATCTCCTCCCACTCGTTTAATGGAATCTTTGCCTCCGAAAGTTTTCCCGGTTGACCATACGCAACCAGAATCACCCGTTTTTCATAAAGAAAAGATTCCATTTTTTGCAAAGGCCGTTGATAGCCAAACTCCAATTTTTTCAAACGATATGCAACAAGAAGCATTCGTCAAAATCGACACACGACTGCGACCAGTGGTTTCCATTCCAGCAATAGTTGACAGCATGAAACTTTCAAGTTCCTCACCACAGGATATTTTCAAAACTAGTAGTTCTTTTAAGTCTCCCAAATCTGTGTCTACAAGTTTCACAAAACCAAGTTTTGATAAACTGTTTAGGAACTCTTGAAAAGCATAACCAGTTAAACATGTTTGCGAATAATGTATATGTAGAAGAAACATTGCCAGATGTACAGCCTGTTGAAGAAGATCCAGTTATCCAAGAAGTAGCGAAACTCGAACCTGAAAACATGATTCAACAAGCGGGAAATGAAAATGAAAATGAAATTGATACATCCGTAGATGAACAAGTTGCAGAGGCAAAACTTAAGCTAATATTCAGGTACTAGTTTGTACTTTGTACCATTGATTTAAAAGATATTTTCATGTGATGCATCTTTAAATCTATTATTTCGATGTAGGCTATGGAGACGCCGTGCTTTTATAAAAAAAGATTTACGTGACAAAAAACAACTGGCAGCAACTGCTGCATTAAGTTCCCTTTCACTGGGCCCTCCAGTGCGCCAATGCAAAGAGGTACACTTGTTTTTTCACTTTCATTTCATCTTACCATGTTTTCATTCGATCTTTTTTGTTCGTGAAGCAATTAGAAGTTGCGGGTGACTTTGACTTTGACCGTGTAATGCGCGAGAGATACGAGAAACAACAACAATTGCGGTCCAGACTTAATGTTTCTTATGCGGTAGCCGCTACGCTCGGTAAACGTAACAAGTATCCTAATTGCATTTGCTGGAAATTATTATTTTCTTCTTTGGATCGGGCTTCATGGTTGCTGTATAAGCTTATGCCTGAAAATATCAGTAACAATGATGAGGAGATAGTAGCGTCTTTGCCAGGTGTCACAATATGAAAATCATCTAGTGATTTGACTTATTATTTGTCGGTGATTAGAAACATACAAGCTGATGATGATCTTGTTGAAGAAGCAGTTTTGGGTGCAAGTGCGGTCATGTTTTTAGCATCTGACTTGTTCTCATGGGAATTGCAAAAGATCCGCCTTCATAATATTATATCTTTAATTCCTCATGCTTCGCGGTTGCCGCTGTTGGTCTTAAGCGGTTGCAGCCCGTCAACTATAGTTGAAAATTTAGGGCTCAATCGAATCGATAAATCAAAAATCTGCTCGGTTTCTGTTCTCCCAATCGACAGTGACGAGAGTTTAAAAAAGGCACTGGATTGGCTTGCAAGTGAGAGCCCGGTACAACCCGTTGTTCACTATGTTAAAACACGCGAATTAGTTATGGACCGCTTACACTTTAATCCTCATAAAACCAGCCCAAAAGAATGCATTTCAGCCATCAACAAAGCTGTCGATGAATCCGTTAAAGAGATTTGTGATGCTGTAAAGTCAAACCCTGCCAGCTGGCCCTGCCCTGAGGTCTTGTTACTCGATTACCAGATTTTGGAATCTTATCTGCCTAGTGTCGGATGGAGCTCGGCTTCAAGAATCGAGCCTCTCGTTCAAACTTTGAATAACTGTAAGTTACCAAACAACAAATCTTGGTGCTCTTTGACTGGGTCTGATATCCACAACCAGAAAGTGCAACTTGAGCAGCTGTTGGTGACGTACTTGACTCCTTTAATCGGGTCACACATGGCCCAAAGAGAAGCGTCTACGTTGATACAAACTTGCGTGAGGCTTGAGCTGCACGGTTCGACCTACTGCCTGGTTCCAAAGTGGACGGTAATCTTCCGCCGGATATTCAACTGGCAGCTGACCGGTCTATCTAATGCAACTGCGTATGTGTTGGACCGACATGACGATTCTTTACAAAGTTTTGAAGATGAATCATCGTGTAATCTGAAATCACTGTCGCTAGATGAAATGATGCAAGTTATGATAAGGCCCGGGTTGGAACAACGGGATTACAAGGATTTGGAAGCGGAGGCTCCGTTTGAAGTTGAAGAAGTTGAAATGGCGGTTGATTATGTAGAAGAAGAAGAAGAAGAAGAAGAAGAAGAAGAAGAAGAAGATGAAGAAGAAGAGAGGAAGGTGAATGTGAATGAGAGGAGTTTAAGCAGATTGTTGGAGCAGTGTAACATTGTGCAGGATATGATAGATAAGAAGTTATCCATATACTTCTAATAGGATGCTGATGCTGATGCTGATGCTGATGTAATGTGAGTTATTTGGTTACTTTTCAAACAGGAAAATTTTATGGACATTTTTACTAGAGTTGAGAGCATTCACAAGGTTAATCTTTTTTTTATTTAAAAAAAATAGATAGATATTTTCTACTTTTAGGTTCTCTTTATAAAATATGCGTCTTTGTTTATTTGGTTAAAACGAATCTGGTTGTAATGGGATAACGAAAGTCATCAAATTAATCATCAAGTTAAACCTATTCAAAGAGATTCAAGCCCTGAATACTTGTAACTGAGAAACTATCTTAACAGAATCTAAGGATTTACAGTTAAAAAAGTGTCCCGTCTAGTTAGGCGAATGAACGAACTCCTTGATTTTTAAAACTTAAAACTGTATTACAAAAGCGTTTAGAAAAAAATGAGGATTTCATACATACGTCGCCCTATAAATTTCTTAGATATCATGCAATTGTATCTTTTTTATTTGGATATATTATTTAAGAAATTTCACCAATCCAGGCAAATCATTGTAATAGAAGTTTCTTACAGGACTTGTATAATTCCAGCTTTGATTTGATTGATTGTTAGTATACATTGTGTGATTTAGTGATGCTTTTATTCTTGGTTCATGGTTCAATAATACTTGCTCGAATAAAATTTGACTAATTCTTAAAATTAGAATATATTTGATATGTAAAGTGGATTGGACATCTATTATATTTAACAAGTTTATAGCCTTATAGGGATACTTATCAAAGCCTTCCAAAAAGTGTGTAAGGGGAGAGGTTAACGTGCTAATTGTGAGAATCAAGTAAAATAATTATATATACAAGTAGAGTAATCATGTAATTACATCACAGTAATTATGATGTAATTACATAATTACTTTATTTGTATATGTAATTACTCTATTTAATTCTCACAATTAATACGTTAATTATATCTGTATGTTAACTTTTCACTATCTTTTATTATAAAGCAAAGCCTTAAGGGTGTGTTTGTTTGGCTCTGAATGGAATCAACATTCAGAGCTTAAGGTCTGATTCGATCATATACATGTGTGTTTGGTTGGTTACAATAAAATCTCTTGATGGTTCAGTAAACACATCTCTGAACCATTTACCTTCAAGATATTTCTGACCCATTCAGCAGACAATATACACTCTTTACCTTCTTCACCACCCATCTTCATCATGGATCTTCACCTCCGTATCGTCGACCACCACTGCCATTTCCATCCTCGTCGACCATCACCTTCATCACACCATGTCTATTTATACGTTGATTCCATCTTCATCCCTAACCAGGTTCAATTTCTGTTTTTTGATTCGATCGATTCTAGAATCGATTTAGATTTAATTGATTTTTTATTTCGATTTAATCGATTGTTTGATTCAGTTTAATCAGAATCTGACTGTTTGATTCAAACGAATTCAGTCCAGTCAGAGCGGGTCGATCTAAAGCGTGTCCACTTTGGTGTATAAATGGCTTTTGGGGTGATTTCACATACCATCAATATATTTGGTGTTTTACATTTTTTTAAAAGTTGAATGTGTAATTTATGTTGGCGAGTGTTTTCGGGTATAAAAACGTTTTTTGCTTCTAATTTTGGGTATAAACACATTCTTCGCTGTTGTTTTCAATCGGGCCTGCTGCATTGTTTATTAATCAAACTCCTATTTTTTTGCAATTAAACTTTAATAAGTAAGGGTTATAAATATTACATAGATAAAGTGCTAACGGGCTGATTTTTTGAATACTACATTTTTTTCTTTACTTTTTTTGATCTTTTTCAAGCGTTGCTAACAGGCTGATTTTGAAAACCTGCACATCCCAACAGTAATGCCAGTTTGATTTTTCTAACCTGATAAGTTAGAGGCATTCACGGTTTGGTTTAAAGACGTGAAACCGCCCAATAATACTTTTGTGGGAAAACCTTAAATATGAACACCAAACTATTAAGTATTAACTTACATATTGAGCTTAGACAAGGGGAGGAAGGTTACAATTGTCACAACCCCCGACCCCTATACCTTGGGAGGGAAGCCGTGAACAATGATTGGTGGTATCGGTGTTTATTAAATTATTTTGCAGCGAAATATTTCATCAGAACCGTAGTTAGGAAAAATGATCAGAGTTATAAAAACACCATGGTTGTTATTATAATAAACCGGGAGTTTAATCCATTTTGATACAAACATAATTTTTATAGGGATAAACCCTAATTTACAAAACAAGTTTCTTTATTCTTGTGACAAGCCACTTATTTAAGCTGGAAGCCCGCATACATCATTCATTTGTCTCTAACAAAGTCACCTGAAACATGTTTAAAATATTTAATCAACAAGAAATACTGGTGAGTACATTCATTTGTAAATGACACATTTTACAGTTACAGCATTAAGATGTTTTTACACCTGTCTGCTTACAAATTACCGAAAGGTACTTGTCACTCGACCGTATCTCGTATCTATGACTGTGGTCATATTACTTACTGGCTAACACTTGTCCAATAAGTAACGTGTAATAGCCCAGTAGGCAAGCCTTGTATACAAAACCCCACAATACCAGTAGTAACCATCCCGTAAGTCTACAGAGACTTAATCACTGTAATGTATTTAAAATACTTTTAAATATATTTGAAAACATTTAGACTATCTGTCATGAGTTTTATAGGTTTTGAAATTATCATGACAGTGTCAAGAAAATAGTTGTCTTACGCAAATGTGAGTTGTACAAAAACTCGAATGTCTCACCTTGCGAGTTTACAATTAAAAGAACGCCTCTTGGTATTAAACACCTAGGATAAACACAATGTAGTATACCTAGATTAATATAAAACCAATAATCATAACGATAATCATGAGAGTAGAAACTTTACACGATGGCACAATGTCATACCTTAACAGGCAAAGTTTTTGGATTCGCGTATATATGTTTCTTTCGATCGGATAGGATATCGCTACGATCACCTGGGTATTATACCGTACTCTTAATTTATATATATATATATATATATATATATATATATATATATATATGATGAGTATCATTACAGAACTGTTAAATTATTTAAGAACTTGAAGGAACCATTAAAAACTAACGTTTTTTATAAAATTCGTTATATGTTAATGTTATTTTAGTGTAGTTTTATCATTTTGTATATCTATATTTACGATTACAATTTTAAAAATTAGTTTTTTATACATATCTATGTTTTATTTTACACATATGTAAATTTGCTAGTACATAACTTTTACACATATGTAAACTTGTGATTAATATATGTAATCAAAAATTTTTATATAAAATATGATAAAACTACTGTTAAATAATGTTAATATATAAAAAAAATTAAAAAAATATTTGGTTGTTTGGAGTTTCTAAGAGTTCTTAACTTTTTTATGGTTCTTAAATGATACCAACCCTATATGTGTGTGTGTGTGTGTGTGAAAATTCAGAGAGAAAAGAAGTTGTGGTGCGAAACGTGAACGTCTGATGTTCAAACTATTTATAGAAATTTCTGGGCGTATCGCGAAGAATCTATAGCTTCGCTGAGTCAGCCCTAGGCATGCTACGTGGCACGCCACGTGTCTCATCTGCGTAACTTCCATACTTACACGTCATCGCGTTACGCGATGAGGCTAATCCAAACCCGTCAATACTAAGGCGGCCCTTAAGCGGCGATGCGAGCGTGCGAAGTGCAAAGTGCGCCACATTGCGCCCATCGCATTTCTCCCGAGCCCGAGCCCGAGCCCGTGCGTGCGCGTGTTCAAGTGCTTCGCACCCTCCGCTAGGACCACTAGGTGCGATTTGTCTTATAAGAATATTAACTTATGAGTTTCCTTTCTTATAAAGAGCTCACTAGTTTTATAATCTAGCGATGTAGGACAAGTACTTACACTCCTATTTATACCATGGTGGAAACTTCTCTTTTTCTTTCCTCCACCAATGTGGGATGGAATTTCCTTCCCTTTTTTCTTTACTTTACCTTTGATTTGTTTTGTGGTTTGTTATAACAATAAAAACACAAAGTTTTGTCAGACGTGTAGGAAAAGATCTAAAAACACGAGGGTATTTTCGTTCACATATTTTTATTATTTTTGGAATTAGTTTATGTAGTCAATTATAAGATCTGACACTCTGCATAATAGATTGTTATCAAACAAAAAATTTCTAATTCCAATCAATTTTTCCTTCACCTCAATACCCTACATCACAAAATCATGTCATTTTTAACCCTCCATTTTTTAGCTTCCTCGACGCTGCTGCCGCCCTCGTCTTTTCCTATTGGTCATCAATGGCGTTCAAGAAAAACCTAATTCACGTTTTAATGCCGCCTAATATCCAAACGACGTATCCCCATTTTGCATATGAGATGCATATTTTATGGAAACACCAACTAGAGTTGCATATGTGGCCGCATGTCATGAAAATGGCAACGTTTATGGGTTGAGCCTGGTCTTATGGAAGCCTGGATTGAGTGAAGATTTTGGCGTTGGTTGTTTGAAAACAATATTATTCTCCCGATGTTTCCCCAAATTGAGTGATGAAGAACTGTGGTGGATGATTTGTAGGTCGGCACGATGGTTAGAGAAATGAGTAGAGGACAAGGAGTTGTAATTTTAGTCTAAGTAATTGTTTAATGAATGTTTTGAACCAAATTGTAATTATAGAGGTAGGATAATAAAAGACTCAAGATACCGAATAAAGATACATGCGGGCCACCCAGGGTACCCGCAAGAATTACCCGCAGACCATCCATATTTGACCAATGAAAGGTTGTTTATTTATTGAATAATCAGATAGGTTACAAAAGGGCTCATTATATAGAGCAACATATTACACTTACAACCCTCCACTATAATAAATACAAAATACATGGTTTAACATTCCCCGCAAGTTGAGGGCGGGGAACGACCTGTAACTTGTATTTTAAGAATAGTAATCTTTGGGACGGTAAAGGCTTTGTGAAGACGTCCGCGATCTGATATCTAGGGATTGCAATGGGTCGGGTTTGGGACGGGTCTAGGTATTCCCAGACCCGGACCCGATTATAAAACCCCGTCCCAGACCCATCGGGTATTTATCGGGTAAATACCCATCGGGTATCGGGTTTACCCGCGGGTTTCGGGTATACCCGTTAGTTTATTAGAAATACTCATCGGGTATGTCCGACTCAAATCCCATCGGGTTTCTATCGGGTTTTGAAAATACAACACAAAAAAATTTATTTTTCTAGCTTCATGATACACTTAATTCAACAAAAAGATAATATTATACCAAAAAATATATAAAAAAGATCTACGTAGTTTATAGAGGATGAGTGAGTGAATGGATGTAATACAATATATATATATATATATATATATATATATATATATATATATATAATTTTAATATTCATGGAGGACACACAAAGGACAATTGAACACAAATACCATTTTTTTATTGTTACTATATGTGTGTGTGTGTGTGTATATAATTATGCAGGGTATATAATCGGGTAAACGGGTCCATATTATCGGATAATCGGGTCGGGTAATCGGGTATATTAGAAATCCCAGACCCGTCCCAGACCCGCGAAAAATTTAAAAACTAATCCCAGACCCGTCCCATAACCTAATGGGACGGGTAATACCCGTTCCAATTATGTCGGGTATCGGGTATTCCCATCGGGTTCGGGTTTCATTGTGATCCCTACTGATATCTCATAGAGATAAATTGAACATTCAGTTGTCCTTGAGCTACCTGTTCACGAACAAAGTGGAAATCTACTTCAACGTGTTTTGTATGAGCATGAAAAACTGGATTGGTTGAGAGCTAGGTGGCTCCCAGATTGTCACACCAGAGAGTAGGAGTTGTTTTCATATATATTCCTAGTTCATGCAAAAGAGACTTTAACCAAATTAATTATGCTACAGTATCAACGAGTGCCTTGTACTCGGATTCGGTTGAAGACGTCGAAACAGTGCGATGTTTACGAGCATACCAGGAGACAAGGTTGGATCCCAAATAGATGGAAAACCCTCCCGTGGATCGACGGTCGACTCCTGCCCAATCAGAATCAGAGTAGGCTTGAACTAGGGAGAAGAGGGCATTTTGCCAATGAACATCAGTGAAGGATTGTAAGGAGGATCCCGAGGAGTGACATACAAAGAGGCCCAAATCCGTTGTCCCTTGTAAGTAACATAGGATACGTTTAACGAATGACCAATGGTTGTTCGTTGGAGTGTGCATGACACACACGATTGACAACAAAGGAAATATCTGGTTGAGAGAGAGTGGCATATTGCAAAGCTCCCACAGTTTGACCATACTTCACCGGATCTGGAAGTAGTGGACTATCATCGATGGTCAGTACTTGATAGGTACTCATTGGAGAACTTACTGGTTGCAATTAGAGAGACCTGAATGATGAAGGATACCTAACATATATCTTCGTTGTGATAAGATAATATCCTTGTTATGATGAATCACCTCAATTCCCATAAAATAGTTGGGTTGGCAAGATCTTTTATTGCAAAGACGGAACTCAGGCGATGAACAATACTATTAATTGGTGAGTTGTTGCTGGTAATGCTGATGTCGTCCACGTAAACAAGGATATAAACAAGTGTACCACCATAGTTAAGTATGAGCAGAGAGGGATCCGTTTTGGATCCACAAAAACCAAGTTGATAGAGAATTGTCCACAAGCGATTAAACCAGACCTGTGGTGCTTGCTTAAGTCCATAAAGAGATTTGTGAAGGAGGCACACATGATTTGGTTTATTTGGATCAATGAAACCAGGTGTCTGTTTAAACTATTTCTTCCTAGTCACCATGTAAAAAGGCGTTTTGCACGTCTAATTGACGAAGATACCAGTTGCTTGTCAAAACAAGAGACAAAAGTACCCGAATAATGGTGGCTTTGATCACTGGGATGAACGTCTCATGGTAGTTAATGCCAGGTTGTTGAGTAAAGCCTTTGGCAACGAGCCATTCTTTATAACGAGTGACTTTTCCCCGTGGATCCTTCTTTAACCTGTAAACCCACTTACAATCAATAATGCGGTTTTACTGATAAGGAGACCGCCCCAAGAAACCTCAACAAACCTTGGCGAGTGCTAGATGGTAAATACGTACATGATTTGGAGGAGCGATTCGATATGACCCCGAGACAAAAGGAAATTTTTGCTTGTCTCAAGGGGGCTCATGCCCAGTAATTTTTGACTGTTGTGCCCATTGTAGGTATTGGGCAACGGATGTCGGCAGTTGAATACAGAGTCATCCTTAATTACCGGTTTATGATTCCTCTTTTCCCTCCAGATGAATCATGCCCCTTTTGTAAAAAAGCTTGTTTGGATAGATTTGGTGAGCATGCCCTCCACTGTAAGGAATTGCCGGGATTCAAGTATCGTCATGACTGGGTTAGAGATGTCTTATGGGATGTGCTTAGGCGTTCCGGGATCTCATCCAAGAAAGAGGCACCTGTTAACTTTCTGACTGATCCGCGAGAGAGAAGATCTACCATGCGTCCTGCGGACGTTCTTGTGTTTGGCTGGGTAGGGGGTAAGCATGCGTGTGTTGACCTCACTGGGGGTGCCCCCGTTGGTGGGGGTGAGAGACAGTGGCTTCGTACCGGGATAAGCGGATTTGGGAGCAAAATCTAGGAAGTTTGCTAAGCATGAGGCAGCGTGTTTGGAGAATCAGCACGTGTTCATTCCATTTACCTTCTACACATTTGGATCCATAGCTCCCGAGCCAGTTTGCTTCTTAGAGCAGGAGCAGAAAGTGGTCCACAGTGACTCGCAGAGCCCGATGAACCAATGATTTATATTTAGTAGAATAGGCTTTGCGATTCAAAAGGGGATAGCGGCGCAACTTGTTGCTCACTTACACATTATCCAGATGTAGCTTGGTTTGTGTTATATAAAATAATAAAATCTATAGTTACGTTTAAAAATAAAATAAAATTATATTAGTATTGTTGACAGGAGGGACTCACGACCATGCTCCATTCTTATGAAGCGCAACAAACTCTTTAGTCATGGCATGACACCACTCTGGAGACTTGTTGGCAATAGCAAAGGAACTAGGTTCGATAGTAGGAGAAGAACGAGTAGTGGAGAAAGTAGAGGGATTATAAGGATTGTTTTTTAGGGTTTTTACGAATGTAGGATGATCGAGACCGAGGGGGAGGAGTGGGCTGTGTTTTGAGGAACAAAAGTATTTGATGGAGATGATGGTGGTGATTGTGGTGGTGTACGATATGTGGAGGTAATAGGTCTTGGTGTGGAAGGAAGTGAAATAGCTGGAGAGGTGGGACTGGGTGGGTCGATTTTTGGTAGGTTCATGATAAGGGTTTGGAACTGGTGTGGGGTAAACAGAAATATACGAGGAAGTTGAAGGATGTTGCGGTTGAGAAATAGGGGTTTGGAATGGGAATACATGTTCATTGAAACGGACATGTCTCACGATATATATCCGTTCGGTAATTGGATCTAAGCAACGATAACCGTGATGAGTTGGACTATACCCAAGAAAAACACACGGTGTAAAGCGAAAGTCCATTTTATGATGGTTGTACGGTCGAAGGTAGGGAAAGCATTGGCACCTGAAGACACAAAGAAATGATTAATCTGGTTTGCGGTTGAAGAGATGTTGAAAAGGGGATTTGTTTGAGGAAATTCTGGATGGTAGCCGATTAATGAGATAAATAGCGTTTTCAAATTCAAAATGCCAGAATTGTTGTGGAAGATGAAAATAGGCAAGAAGGGCAAGCCTGGTTTCCATAACGTGACGATTACGACGCTCAACAATTCCGTTTTGTTCACTGGAATATGGACATGAGCGCGATGAATAATTCCAACTTTCGTGAAGAAGGGAGAAAGGTTACGAAACTCCCCTCCCCAATCGGTTTGAAAACTTTTCAATTCGGTGTTAAATTGTCGTTCCACCATTGTTACAAAATGTGTAAATATACACTAATTAGATAGCATTAGGCGGGTATCGAACACACGGAGTTTGTGAAAAATGTGTTACCAAGTAGTCTTGGTAAAATAACTAAATTAAAACTATGTGCATAAAATAAATTCAAAGATTTGATTGTTTGGTTTGGCTAACAAAAAGAACTAAAAACAATTAACGAGTTTTAAAACAATACGGAAAAATATTTCTTCCCTCGGTTTCAGGTTTCTATGAATGTTAAAGTAAATGTTTAATCTGAGATGAACTATAAAACATAGTTCGTGGTTATGCAAACGATTGTGATAAATGGAGATTAAGTACTTGGATTATACAATCAAGGTGATCACCCAAAAACAAATTAGATTATCCAACCCTGAACCTAACCCGATTAATCTCAATTACCTATAGCACTAAGAACTGACGGTTTAGAACACGAAATCAACAAACTAACACTTTAGCTATCAATACAATAACACCATAATAATGAAATCAATAAGATCAAACTATTATCTCTGAAATTGCATAAACATTCAATCAACATTCAAGATAAAACCTTACCATCCGAGGGAAAACACAAAGGAAATTAGCCGAGCATGATTCGGTTCATCATCCATTCGATTATAATATGCATATGAATCAAAACCAAGTATCCAATGATTACACAACTCACAATTGAACTATGGCACCTGAAAATTGCCCCTAGGTCGTCCTTGGTTCAAAGATAGTGATATCCAAAAGCCGTCTAAAAAACGAGTATAAATGGCTGTTACAAAATTATACGTCGGGCCCACCGTAAGCTATGGTGGCCACCACTTCTTTTACGTCTCGTGTACCTGAAATAATCATTTAGACGTAGTCATCCAATTCCAAAAATTAAACCGATTATATGCATGATTAGGGTCTTATATCACTTAAGGGTTGTCTAATGGACTGCCCATCACATTCCCACACTTACCCGTTGCTTGCCCTCAAGCAACTCAATCATTCATTTTAAACATTAACTCATTCAACAAAACGTATCTCGATTAAGGTCCCAAATCATACCCTATTCCCATGTTTTTCATAGTTGCACTAATAACACATTCATATTCCTCAAACATAGAAATTCAACCAAACCTAAACATTCATATTCCTCAAACATAGAAATTCAACCAAACCTAACACGTTTCCTGTTTTCTTTCACGCAACACACCCCTCTTGAACTTTCCACTCAATGAATTTTTTCAAAGCTAGCATGATGTGCTAGTCCACCCAAATGCACGTGTGCCAATCTACTATAATAAGCTTGTGTAACTATCGAACCTCCACCTAATAAATGCATAGACACTCGTGCAAATCAAGAGGGCTTACCATGGGTTGTAACGTGGCCAAGTGTTAGGGTACAAAATGGGAATATTAAAAGTAGCTTAGGCGATCTGATCTGGCTTATTACATACAAAACTAAGTAAACATAAAAATAAAATAAACAACTATATACACCACTAACTTTTTTTCCCGTCATTTCATACTTTAACCAGTGAATCTCAGAATTTTTATTTATTTATTTTTTCAACTCAACCAAAGACATACTTCATATCAATTACCTACTAAAACAAATATAACGTCAAGAGAAAGTTACTCACTGGAAGGTAAAATGACGTAATCCCCCTAGCCAATGAAAGGACTACTCTTCTTGGACTGTGAGCGACGACACCAGATCAGAGCTAAGTGAGAGACTAGTAAGCAATTTTGTATTGAACAATCTGGCGGTGACTGCAAGACAACACAACATGGTTTACTTCAGAAAAATGTGATATGTACACACACATATATCTATATCTATATCTATATATGTGTGTATATATAAAATAATGGATGGAGCGTGTAATGAAAAAATTTGAGATGGTCATGTAACATCCTACTTTTGATAATAATAATAATAATAAATAAAAAGGATTGTGTTTATTTAAAAGTGTGTTAATATTTAATTAAGTTAAATAACATAAAAGAGTGTGGGCTTGGTTAATGAAAGATGGAATAAGATATGGTCATGGGCCTTAGGTCAATGGGTTTGAGAGAGTATAAATACTCTTTAAACCTCCCTAAACCCCTAAAATCTCTCATTCTTATCCACTAGCCTCTTTACACACCCAAAAAAACACACAACCCTCAACCATTCGGCCGATCCAAGATCCAAGAACCAAGCTTGGATTTCGATAGGTCTTTAGCTAAGCAAGCAAGAACAAGTCCATAACGTACGTTGAAGCTAATCCGTAGCCTATAAAACGTAAAAAGGTACGTGCTTTACGTATAAAAGTTGTGTTTTTAAGAACGGTTTGCCCTAAGACTTGGTACTAAGGCAAATCGGGTGTTTTTATATCATAAAAATAAGACCTTGATGTTAAAAGTGGACTTAATGAACCCGTGAGTAAGAACGGTTCATGTAGAAACCCTAGATCTAGCTTAAACGTGTTTGAAATCAATAAAGGTGTAAACTTTATTGATAAGTAAGCTAGATCTTGGTCTAGAATAGAAAGGATCATGTTTAAAAGATAAAAGGAAACTAAACTATGAGAATGTATGTTAGAATATGTGGGTACATTCGAATGAGAAGCAAGTATGCGAATGGAGGGCATTCGATTTAAAAGAGGAAAGAAAGAAGGAAAATGGGTTCATGCGAATAGAATGCTGAAGCAAACATAAATTTGTTCGAATAGAGGCTCCATTCGAATGAGAGGTTCCATTCGAATGGATAACCTATTCGAACAGAGGTTCCATTTGAATGGATAACCTATTTGAATAGAGGTTCCTTAAAGTGGTAAGTGTATGAAATGTGTTAGTATGATATATGAAAGTATGTATGAAGGTCATATTTATAAAGATAAAGAGAGGTAAGGTATGGTTGTATGGTAAGAAAAGGAAACTAGACCCTAATAATATTCGAGGCAAGAGGGAACCAGGCCCTAATAATATTCGAGGAAAGAGGGAACTGGGCCCTAATAATATTCGAGGAAAGTAGGGCGAAATGCTCTTTAAAATGTATAAGTATGTATACAAAGAAAGTATGAAGGTATGCAAGTATAATAGAATGAAAGTATGAAAGTATAAAGTATGAATAAGTATGTATGTATATATGTATGAATGAAGTATAAAGAAAGTAATATGTTTCTTCGGATACATATGAGTAAGTTGGTGAACGTATTGTATGTTGCCTGATTAATTAGAACTTACTCAGCGTAGCTGACTTTTATTATGCACACAGGTGAGTAGTATGAGGCAGCTGGCATGAGGAGGGCACATGACAGAAGAATAAGAAGCTGGCATCCGAAGTCTTATGATGTATTTATGAATGATGTTTTATTATGAAAGATAAAAGATGTTTGTTTAAGACAAGTTTTGAAATGATGTGAAATGTTTATCGAAAGTTTTATATTCCGCGAAAGTTTTAACTAACTCTTATTTTTAGAACTGTGTTTATGAGTAAATCCAACGCCAAAGTAGGGCACCAGGAATGAGGCCTTACATGTAACTTACACAGACAATGAATACTTTGAAAGATCTTTTTCTCCAACAAGTGTAGTTATTAAATCAATTATCTATCAAGAGGCTGTTTGGAATTCCACCTGTATTGGCAAACACTACTTCATAAGGCTATAAGGTGTGGAACCCGTTTTCCGCTGAAGTTCTGAGGTGGCGAGCGGTGCCGGAGGCAAACACCACCCCGGTGTTGTTGGTGCCGCCCAACTTCACAAAACAGTAAAATTGTTGTGGAGATTCCACCGATGAAACTGCCACTCAACAACCCTCGCCCATTTACTTGTTGATCTTGTTACCTAACGAACTGAGGTAGAAGCTGGGTGAAATCAACGGAGGTAGAGCCGTAGAAGCAAACAAAAACCCTAGATCTTGACTCATTTTGAAATACATAGATGAGCTAAAAGGAGTTTATATGGACTGCACCAATAGGCCTAATCGAGAACAATGGTTGGGCTTTTAGGCCCAGTTATTTCATATGGTGTATTAGTTTTATTTTTGGAGTTAATATTATGGTCATGGGTTAAATTAGTAAATTATGTAAAACTTAGACCAAAGAGGGATGTATTTACAAAAGATACTAAAACAAATTGGCGTAGAAGTCTATGGTCATATCATGTTGTTATAATTATCTTTTTTTTTAATGAAATTAACTATATTTTTATTTATGTTAAATTAATTTTAGTTATATTAATTATTTTATTTGAAAAGGAAGGGGAGTGGTGAATTGGTGACAATTTCCATGGTTTTGTAGATCGAGGATGATGGAGCGGAGTAGGGTATGACGTGGCGCTGACGTGGCGCTGTAAAGTGAGAAGTAAATGGCATCTACACCCTTTGGTCTAAGTAGAGATGAAAATGTCAATATTTTTGCTTATGAATGTGTTGATTCGGGTTATCTTTGACAAACAAGAATAGAAACAATTCTAGTTAAACAACACTGGGTCAAACTGGTAGAATGTCAACAAGTGTGTTTTAATGTATAAAACCCCCCAAAAACATTAAAGGATTTGATTATTATCACACCAACATAACTTTGGACTAATATCATAGAAAATACAATACACTTTATAATATGGCTTTGATAATTTGGTGATGAGCTACTTCACAACAGAAGATGCCACGTAAGCAAGAAAACCAACCTCGTTAAATAGGTCCATCATTTGCAGCAATCACACCAACCTAGAATCAAATATTCAGAAACAAGGTATGCACATAATCAACTAGAAACTATATGCAAGAAATAATAGTTTTTTTATTATAACTTTTCTTCACACCATGGGTAATATGAACCAACAGGGTTGACCTCTACGTGTATGCAACTCGTCCATGATATCATCAAGCACAAGAAAGTATGCTTGAAGCAGCATAATCCAATGACATGAAGGATTTAAGTATATCATGTAATGGCAATAGTTAAACAATTAAATTAAAAATCATTATTGTTTACTCCATACATAACTCGATTAGAAAGCACCTATTGGGTAATATAACAATCTTAAACTCAAATTGATCAAGGGCAATACGTTAATTACCCATTCAATGCACCAACCAAGGGCGGATGCAAGAAAAATCTCATTATCAGTCAGTTCTCCTCCTTTAAGTAACTTGTAGCTATCAACAACCGAGAGGCCCCGATTCAGTTTTCCGACAAAAAGCAATTTCAATTTGGTTTTTAATGCAAAACACATTATTTTCAATCGAACAATTGAAAGAAATATAGCAGTATTCTTACCTCCGGGTATGTTGTAGGCAAACATTTGCAAAGAAATAAGCAAACAAACACAATCACTCTATTAAATTATATGCGGTTCCTTTCTTAGAAGATGGTATTATATAATGTTAATAGATATTAGACATAAGAGATATATTAACTTATGAGCTAAAGAAAGTGCCTACTTTTGACAATCTAAAAAAAAAAACTTAGTATTGAACTCTTTTATCATTCATATACAACATGATCGTGATAACACTAGTTACACAGGGAAAAAAAACAATATGCTTATAAATTTTAAATGTCTTATAAAATGCT
This sequence comes from Bidens hawaiensis, assembly GCF_021521415.1. Lineage (NCBI taxonomy): Eukaryota > Viridiplantae > Streptophyta > Magnoliopsida > Asterales > Asteraceae > Bidens > Bidens hawaiensis. The sequence goes on from NW_027500133.1 coordinate 49,345, forward strand.
TACCAAGTTACTAGACATATTAACCTTACTGAACCTGCACCATTTCATTATAGAAAGTGCATAATCAAATCCAGATGATAGACAAACATGCATGAAGAGCTATTTTATCGAGTCAAAGGTGTAACAATTTTGACGTCTCAATTTGTGATTTTTGTTATAATAGATTAACAACATAATGTGAGTGACAAATCTTCACCTATATGTACAATAATCAATTGCAAGCTTGATATTAATATTATACATAAGATTAAGAATGGATTGTCGGTGCCAGTCTTTTTCATTGAACTTCACCAGACTTTAAATGCAATTATTTCCAACCACCAAATAACTCTATGTCTTGCTCTGATGGCCAAGTATAGTCTATGTTTTATATTAGGCATGTCTTTGATTTTTTCCTCACAGGTTCGACTCCTTCATACTGGTTGGTTTACATTTTTGGACCCCTCAAGACCAGATTGATATCTTATATGTTATTTTTTCGTAGCTTACTAATTTATGATTATGCTTCACTGTTATAACATTACACTGACCAAATTCGCATTGGTTTATCGTCGTAAAGGCGCAAGTTTTTTTTATTTGTTTTAAACTAGGAATTTACCCGGCGCGTTACGCCGGGCAGGCCGGTAAAATTTGGGTGGTGGTAAAACTCAAGCTTTGTCCGCCTCAAGCGTTGAGATGATAAGTCGACGTGAATTCAGTCGGTTTCTTACGATACCAGAACTAAAACAAAAATGGTAGTTGGTCGGTTTTCGGTACGGTGGTACGAAAATGGCAGTTGGTCGGTTTTCGGTACGGTGGTACGAAAATGGCAGTGACTTTACGCGAATTTGGTTGGCTTTTTTCTCGTTGGTTACGGTACCGGAACTAAAACAAAAAATAAATAATAAAATTGGCATCCGGACGCCTTTCGATATGTTTTTTATGGTAACGGAACTAGAACGAAAAAACCAAATAAAAAACTTAGCATTGTCAGTCCCGGATGCTGATGCAGTGAGTTTACACGAATTCAGTCCTTTTCAATTACATAAACAAAAATTGCCGTTAGGTCGGTGCTCGTTAAAATTAATATCAATTTCTAATCAAATGAAGAAGTGGTATTGCTGTTGTAGTTATATATTGTACATGTAGCCTTTAATCATTGCATGGCGAACCCATAAATTTTTTGATGGGAGTGGAAAACTTTAAGGTTGTATGGCTGGCTGAAGGCTCCAAATGTACATCCTGAAGTGAATGAATGCCATGATATGGTTTTTCTCCTTGACAAGATAAACATTGCACTAGATGCGGTAAATATATTTCCAGTGAAATCCACTAGAAAAAATGCCAATTCGACTTGCAAATTAACCCCATTGATTAAGTACATTCTGTATTGAGTCATCGACAGGTGACAAAAGATTACTACAGCTGCTAGACCAACATGGGCACCTGCTAAAGGCGGTAACGAACAAGGTGGAACACGAATTTTTGGTCCTTCTCAGAAGTACTCATCTAGAGATATTGCTTCTCACACAACTCTTATACCCAGGTTACTTGTCACTCAAACTTTCATTTCAACTTTCTGAAGAAGATCAAACTGATCATATTATTAGAATACATATCAACTTCGCCTAATTAGTAGCTAGCTCTACGCTTGTAAACGATCATAATGTTCAGTGAACTGTTTGTGAACCGTTTGGCATGATTATGTCTCTGCCTAATTAGATTTCTTGGCTTAGAAAAGCACAAAAGCTTGTAGAAACTAGGGTTTGGAATATGATAATCTTTTATTACTTAGCAACAAGATGTTTCAGTTATTTGTCTTGAGTTTTTGATTTCCAATTCAAACTTTCAACAATACAAACACATAAAACGCAAAATCTTTCAAGAACGCAACGTAAAAACAAAGCCCATCTTTGAAAACATATAAATATATGATCTTTGATGGAACCTAGAACGGGGTGTTTTAGATATTTACCTTTAATTGCCTCGTACAAGGGTTTGACTACGTTGTACAACAAACTTTTGGATTTGGTCATCCTGCTTGCTTACCAGACCAAATCCAAAAGCTACTTTTACAATGTGGTCAAACCCTCATGTCCAAGTCAATAATAGGTAAGCATTTACAACACCCATTCAAGATTTCATCAAAGATTGTATAAGTGTGTTTGTTAAGGTTGGTTTTGTTATAGATGCTATGTTTTTGAAGGATCTATCTTTTTATGTGTGTCTTTTTGGGATTTTGAATTGGAAATAAGAAAGTCAAGACTTGATTCCTTAATTTATGCAACAAAGAATTTCCATTTAGCGACCAACAATATGGAGAAAGTTGTATTTATAGCAAACTAATTTTACGTGGCGAAGTAAAATCTGTTGTTAATCGAGTAACCTAATAGTGAGTAGGCTCGATGATCTTTATTATATTAGATGATGTGTCAATATTGCTATTTTTAAATGTTAATCGGTGCTTACTACTACAGAAAGGAGGGCCAAGATACACAAGAAGAACTAGAAAGGAGAGACCTCAGAGAGGAGTTAGAGGAGCGTGAACGAAGGCGCTTTTCATCTAAAGATGATAGTGATGATGACAGGTATCTTTTTTTGCAGTGCAGATGTTAATGACTCTATGTGATGCCATTTTGATTATTTTAAACCTTTAATGATAAAATGTGCGATATATTACTTGCTCGCTAGTGGATCAACTAAGGTGGAAAAGTGGGCTGAGTGTGTAACGGGTCAAAACGGGGAATTTAAGATAAAAAATATGTGCTAATAGTGCAGCTTTTGTTTAATAGAATGCCGATTTAAGATTTTACTTACATGTTTGACCTGTAAGAAATAAAACATAACTAGAAGCAACCCATTCATGGTTTTGTAGTATACATATTCTAGTAACATTAATATAAAGACATGTTTATATTTACATTGATTGACAAAGATGCATGAAGGGTTTTGTGTGAGACATTTGGTTCACATATTCTACTATATCAATACAGAGATGGGTTTACCCACAGAACCATTAAGAAAGCAGATTAACTAAATGTTTTGATTTCAATATTTATAATATTTATGGCATTTTTTTGTTGTTAGTGACGAAGACGATGATGACGAGGACGATGAAGAAGCACTTATGGCAGAGCTTGAATTAATAAGAAAGGAAAGAACCGAGGAGAAACGACGACAAGTGAGTAACTTATTTTTTTACCAATTCTTCATTTACTTATAGATACAGGTAATGCTTGTAATAATATTGTTTTTGAGGTTATAATTAATTCATTAAGTTATAGGTTTTGATAAACAACATTTAGGGCTATGACTAGCAACTAATTTTTCTTATAGGAAGAAAACAATTTTTTTTAATCATAAACAACCAACCAACACAAACATCTTAAAAGTGGTTATATTCACTACTTACATGATGTTATCATAACAACTAACCACCTAAAATTGGTTATGAAAATCAGTTGTTAAGTGTAGCCGTAAGGGCCATGTTTAGCTGGCCTAATTAAAATATATAAAATGGACAAAGACAGGTTTGTGGTTAACCCGACCCGTTTCAACATGAGCCTGTTTTAAAACTTTTAACCAACATGTTTGTCTTGCCTATCTTGCCCTTTGCTTCTCATATGCCACCTTTTTGGGTTTTTAACATTTTATGTTTTTCTTTATTTAAATAAGAATTTATAGTTCAAAGAGGTGGGATTAATTAATTCATATCTTTTTACAGGAACGCGAAGAGCTTGAAGAGGAACTTAAACGTAAAGAGGCAGAGACAATACGAGGAAACCCGTTGCTTAACAACCCAACATCTTTTAATGTAAAACGACGGTTTGTTGCCTTGTCTATACTCTATATTCGTATGTACAGGTGACAAAGTTAACCCATTTACTTGCATATGGGTTAATTTGTTACCTCTTAACGGATTAGTCAAACATGTAAAATAAAAAAAATGCCATAATTGGTTGACCTTTTAATAATCCTACTTAGCTGTTGAAATTGTTAAAAAAATGCAACCTGGTTTCTAAATTTGGTAATAAAATTTAAGTTTGTTTCAATTGCATGCTTAATTTGAAGCTGGTTTCTAAATTTGTGTTTTTTTATCATATTTACACACTTGTTATAATAAAAAATTTCAGGTGGGACGATGACGTGGTTTTTAAGAACCAAGCTCGTGGGGAAACGAAGGCTCCAAAGCGTTTTATGAATGGCACCATTCGCAGCGACTTCCATCGCAAGTTCCTACATTATAAGTACATGAATTGATTTAAGATTTTTAGGTAAGAAATTGAAAACAAGAAGCAGAATATAAGATTTTCTGGTGCCATATATAACATGTGGATTTGGTTCATATGTTTGTTTATGATTGTATAATATTAATATCTTGAGTGTATTGAATTTGTGAGCTACTTGGAAATTGGAATAGTTATTATTTACATTAGCTTTACTTTATATTATGTTTGATTTTCTGCGTTTGATCGTTTTAACTTAGCTTGACTCGAGTTTTAGCAAATAAATCATTAGCGTCACACACGTTAAAATGTATTATTAGTATTATGGTATAAAAGAGTTTGATTTAGCTTGATTAGATGTTCTTGATCAAGTTTCTTCATAAATACATGAAGAAATGAGTCTTTTATCTAGCAAATAAGTTAACAGCTTCACTTGTTAAAACTTAAAAAAAAATGCATTAGCATTATGGTGTAAGGCGTACAAGAGCCTATGGAAATGGTTTTATGTGGCTCACCTATTACTTTGAAACATAGGTGTACGTAACAACCAAGTTTTTTGAATGGTTTAAAAGAGTTTGATTGACATAAAACATATCTTTCTCCAAAATAAGTACCGAGTCATATACTATAAACTATATTAATTTAATAATGTAACTTTTCAATAAAATATATTTAAGAGATTTCATCATTTAAACGAATACCAAATTTCAATATATTAGCCATGATTCTCGAGATATTTTCTTATTAGTTTTTTATTAATCTTTTTTGACATAATAGACAATTTTATAATTATTATTCGGCTAAATAATTGTGTTCGAGATCATAACATGGACCATGGGCCGACAAAATAGATAAACTAAATGAAAAATATCTTCTAATACGAATTTAATCAAAATATTTGTTGCTCTCTATTCTTATTTGTATGTTCCATTTTAATATTGGATCTTATACGTGTACAAATAAACAGCCACAAATTTCTGGGCACAAGTGAACTAACTACCAATTCACCAACTATATAAAGTACATCAATTGACTTAAATTAATGGATTCAAGGAAGATTCATACACGTTTAAAGTAAATATCTAAATTCACCCTTCTATAAATAAATTATTCTAGACTTGAATCTTAATATTTTGACTTAACATATGAAGATTGGTTTATAAAACTGTATCATTCTATAAATCTTAATCACTTTAACAAGAAACGAGTCATACATACAAATTGTATTATCTAAAGTCTAAACCTTAAAACTTTAACGTGAACTGTTACATGTGAAACTACATATTTGATATTTTTCAAGTGTTGTGAAACTTAGTTTTTCTTTTATCTTATTAGGGTTTGTGTAAGTATAGAAAACGTATAAACTTTCTCTAAATCACGTACATCCAAGTTTGTGTACTTCTATTTATACGATTTAAAAATCTTAACTTATAAAAATCGAGATAAAAGTTGTTCATCATTTTTAACGAATTGATCGTCATATGCTGACAGCTTATGTGATATCTATATGCAACACACAAAGTTTTTTTTAATTATTTCTTTCAGTTTCAGTAAATGTAGCATTCGTCGAAAATTAAGATGATTTGGCCATGGTAAACAAAATTTCCCTTTTTATGTTTTACAGACTTACCGACTATATAGTTGTCGTTTATTTTTTAGCATGTTTCATGGAATACTAAGAGAATGGATCAGGCGTAGGGTCCCCATTGATAGAATGGCTTGTGGGCTAGGAGGATTGCCCTTGATCGAAAAGTTGCTTATCGAGTGATGGATATATATGTATTTGAATTTGAATTAATGATTGTGTTCACTGTTTAGATGATTCTATCTGTTTGAGTGATGATTTAGAGAATGATATTTTATTGAATGGTTGACTAGCTATGAATGCTTGACTTTAGTTAAATCATTATTGGGTAGTCCACTACTTACCAATTTTATATTTCGTTGCATAAGTTGGTATCCAACCTGCTAACGTGATGGCCCCATCGGTACATGGGTGTCATAGATCATTCATCATAGTATATTAGTTCGCATGCTATAAAGAAAATCGGTAAATAAAACTGGATAAGTATATATTTTGAGAAACTGTAAGTTTATTGGTAAATAAAAAAATTTACAAGTTAAAATAGGTAAATATGATATTTTATAGTTCAAAACGGATTTTAAAGTTCTAGAAAAAATATAAGAGTAAAATGTTCATTTTCTTAAATTGTTTTTAATGAAATAGCTAGGTAAATTTGATATTTTAATTGATTATGATATTTTTAATTTTGGTTGGAGGATATGATATTCTTTAAGTTTGAAATGACATGTACGAAATTTACCCTTAACTAAAAAAAGAGGAAAAATAATTACTTTGTCTATTTGGTTTTAGGCAAGACATGATAAAGAAAATATTCATTGTGGCCGTAAAAAGCTATTACCATGATATGCATGTTGGAACCACAATGCCCCGTATGTATAAAGGTGTTTTCACGCTTACTGATTATGATACGCATATATTCAAAGAAGAGATAACATATCACCTTGAAAATGTGTAGCACTATATAGGAAAGTGTTTATATCTGCACCCGAAGGCTCAACTAGCCGCGTGGTAGAATGGGATGAGACAACCAACTCTCACACATAGTGATTCTTTTGATGATCCGCACAACCTTTAGATATGTTTTATGATCAATCCTTTACCAACTTAGCAACACTTCTTAATGACAAGATATGGAACGCAAGATAAATAACCAAAGTAAGCTTTACTACCTTACAAATATAATTTACATGGAAAGCTTTGCAAGTTCTTATGAGCTATAATACTATGCTATCTCGGAGAAATTCCTTTAGTGATTCATGCGCCTCTTAGACTTCTTCTAAGATCAACATGTCAACTCGACTTGGCATTAATTCAAAGAAACAGTATCATACTACAAGATCAAGTAACCAAAGAACTTGCCTTTACATATTACAAAGAGAACTTACAAATAATCTATACAAGGTAAGCTTAATAGGCATTGTTAAAGCAAATCCTTATCGGATTGATTATCGGGCTAAGATTAACTCTAATTGGTAAATTTATGAATGATAATTAAGATTAGTATTAGAATGTTGTTAGAAACACATAGTTAAAGGTGTAAATGTATTGATATACATCTTGTGAGCGTTGTTACAAATATATTATATATAGAAGACAATATAGCATCTACAATTGTACTATTGTCTATAATTGTCGACCATGTTCATAGTTGGCAAATGGCAACCACACTTTCCTTCTTCATATAGAATGTCCTAACCTAGAGTATTCTACAAAGTATATAGCATAGTTACATGATATCTCCAGAGCAATCTTTATACATATTTACCAAGTAATATTCAGAGTAATCTAGGGAATGACCTTGAAACACCAAAAATGCTCTAGACGTTATGGCTTAAAATTTAGACGGGTCGTGACACAATGCTCCTAATTCATCATGTAACACATAATTTGGGTCCATCAAAGACTCTACTAAGGAGGGGCATGTGCCTCTTAAGTTATGTGGAAATTGAGTATTAATAAACTACCACTTCACATGTTGAGACTTTGACATGGTGAAGGCTATTGAAAAGTATGTGCCCGATTAGAGATTAAGAATGTTACACACATGACTGACCCAATAATATATCATAAGTTTTTAGTTCATGCTTCCACCCTGAATGAAACAACTCGTTATGCATGTACAGCCAATAAAGATTTGTCGTTTATGTCTATACCAACACGGCCATTGACACGAGAATGTTGTAGTCTATCTGGTTGAAATGATTAAAGGACAAGCAACCATCGGTATTGGTTACCGACGAGTGCAACGATGTCCAACAATGAAGAAGGTAGACGGCGACTCTTTGTAAGCGAAATTTACTCTAACCAAATTCTGAGCCAACTTTACCTAATGGAAACAAAAGACTGACCTAGTGATGACTGATGAGTCTCAAATGTCTAAACATACAAACGTTTAAAAAAAGTATTGAATTCATTCACTAAAGTCTTTTAAGATTTGTTTAAACATTTGGTCAACATATTTAAATAAAAGAAAAGGAAAAGAAACTACTTTGTTTATCTGGTTTTAGGCAAGACAGGAAAAAGAAATTTCCCCAGTTGCCTTAAAAGCTAAAACCATACTGTACAGGGTGGAATCACATATTTTCTTTATTTTTTTTCTTAAATTTTTAAACTGGCAACAAACAGAGAATTGTTTAAATATTTTATATGAGATTACAAAATGAAAAAAGATTACTGCCAGCAGGCCCAACCCTTAAACGTCTCCAGGTTATCTCCAGTTTCGGGGAAAACCCACCCATCCGAAGGCCCACTAGTGGTAAAGTTCGAACTAGATATCACAAAGATCTAGTCTTCCTTCAAAATCGAACTAGATATCACAAAAATCCAGTCTTTCTTCATTGAATCCTCATACCCCTCCAAATTAAATCTTCTTTTATTAAGCCACCACACCCCTCCAATGTGTTTTTTTTTTTAATATTAACCGAGTTTCCATTAAAAAACATAGAACTTACTACAACTACACCAAGGGGCTGTTTGGTTCATTCAGATCTAAATGAGTCAGAGAGCCTTTGTCCCATTCAGCAACAACAATAAGTCTGAATGATTCAGACCTAATTTTAACAATTCAGGCCCTGTTTGTTTTTGCCTCTTTTCTCTGAATAGAGGAAAACGTCTGATTCGGTCAGACGTAATCAGACGTGGGGCTGTTTGTTTTTTTTCTGGCATTAAGAGATTCAGCGTCTTGATTGCATCTGAACTAGTAAGAGCTTTTAGTGGGTCTGAAAACCTCTTAACCCAAAAAAACATACGTTTGTCTCCGGCCTCCATTAACTTCTAACCCGAAGACTAGGCTCCATCTCCGACGACTAGAGGTTCGTCTCTAGCCTCCACCTCTTAATGATTCAGATTTCAGACATTTGAACCACCTCTTAACATTCAGGTGTGGTATTCAGATTCAGACTTAAATCTCTAAAAAAAACAAACGGGATCTCAGATGTTTTTCTGTTTAAAACCAACCTGTCTAGAGTCGGAATGAATTAGATGTAGCCCCAAGTTAAATTATAAATTATAAAATAATATATAAAAAAATAATATGAAGAACGTGGCAAGCCTTTAACTTTACCCTCGAATCCTCAAATTTTGCTTCTCTCTCCTCAATTACACAATCACCCAACTCCCAATTTGCTTTCTCTTCTCTCTCTTCATTTGCACAATCACCCACCACAAATTTGGAACTCAGAGCTCACTCAACTACATCTGATTCTTGATCCAAACCCATAAAGTTTTGATCTTTATCAACTCTTCAGGTTTGTTCTGTGTTACACTTGGTGTTTTGATTGTTTCTGCAAGTGGGTCTCATCTGATTCTTGATTTAGGACTCACCAAAGCCTTAAAGTCTTGAACTTTGTTATGTTTTTTAGGCTACTTTTGTTTTATACTTTTGAAATAGAGTCTTTTGATTGTTGCTGCAAGTGGGCTTTGCTTTTCATGTGTTGTTGATTGATTGATTTTAGGATTAGGGTTTGTTTAAATGGAAGAGATGGTGGGTGAGATCTGTCTGCTTTTCACATACCCTTTTGCTTTTTTTTAACTTTTTTTTTCCTTCTTATTCATGTGTCTCTTCTTATCTTGTTGCTTTGATTGATAATTTGATATATAAATATATAAATAATATCATTTCATCAGTTTCTAAATTTATTTATTTGTTTCTTGATTAATTAATTAATTGGTGTCAGACACCTCATTCAGGATCTAGTTTGAGGTTGCAGTACTTGCAGTGTTGCATTTCTAATTTGAGGTATTATTTCTAATTTTGGGTTGTGGAAAATTTTAAATCTTGATGCCAGTGCTGATTTTGGTCTGCAAATTATTTCAACATTTTTTTGGTCCAATTTGATTTCAGTTCATAGTTTCTTGATTTGTTTGTTGATGGTGATTTAGTTTCTTGAACTTGTTTTTTTTAGATTTTGTAACTTCCTTAATGTGTTCTTGACATTTGATGTGCGAATCACTTCTGTGACAGTTTCTCTAAGTTTTACCATTTCTAGTTGTTTGAGATTTTGTAACTTTCTTAATTTGTTCTTGACATTTGGCGTGTAAATTACTTCGTGACATATTGCCTAATTTTACCATTTCTGGTTGTTTGATTTTGTAGCTTTCTTAATTTGTTCTTGGCGTTTCGTGTGCAAGTTACTTCCAAGACAAATTGCCTAATTTTTCCATTTCTAGAGATTTTGTAACTTTTTTTATTTGATTTTGACAGTGATTTGGTGTACAAATAAGTTTTACGATAAATTACCAAAATTTTAAATTCGTAACTTTATATTTCCATTTATTATTTCTTGATAATGATTCTGGTACGCATATAATATGAACCCATTTTAAGTTAGCAAGTTTTATGATAAATTAATAATGGTCGAAGTTAACTTGTTGTATGATTTTAGTAGACCACACGATCCTGTAAGAAAATCTTTTTTACCCAAAGCAACCCATTTCTTCATGAAGTAATCATAATATCAGGGTATATATGTATGATATATTTAACACTTTGTATGACCCTATTTAGATTTCCATCCATAGTTTATTAATTTTCTTTATTCGTTCAATATTTTCAATCTTTCTTTAAAGATTCACCTTTATATCTTCTTGTGAATCATTATTTTAATTAGTTCTATTTGCTTGTTGCAGATGTTTCAGTGGTTCTGAATCTCTTTTTGATCAAAAGAACTTTGCAAAATCTTAGAATATGGATTCAAAATCTGTTACCAAAAACGTTAGCAACAAAACACCAGGAGAAAATATTAGCAATTTAGAGCCAACAACTCCTACCAAATTCAATGAAAAAAAACCTGAACCAGAGCCCAAAAAGTGTCAAAAGAATTTAGAATCGTCCGATCAAGAAAAACCTTTAACGGGTCAAAAAGAAAATACCAGCGCAAGCACAAAAACGAGTGAAAAAACCGAGCTTGTTGAAAGTGGTAAAAGTAGTATGTGTAGAGGAAGTACAAGCACTGATGTAAGTGATGAAAGTAGTTTAAGTAGTAACATGAACAAACCCCATAAATCAAATGATTCAAGATGGGAGGCGATCCAAGCCGTTAGAATGAAAGACGGGGTTTTGGGTTTGAATCATTTTCAGTTGTTGAAACGATTAGGTTGTGGTGATATTGGGAGTGTTTATCTTTCTGAACTTAGTGGAACTAAATCTTATTTTGCAATGAAAGTTATGGATAAAGTGTCGTTAGAAAGCCGCAAGAAACTGTTGCGGGCCCAAACTGAACGGGAGATTTTGCAGTCGCTGGATCACCCTTTTCTTCCAACTTTGTATTCTCATTTTGAGACCGATAAGTTCTCGTGTTTGGTTATGGAGTTTTGCCCGGTGGTGATTTGCATACTCTTAGACAAAGGCAGCCCGGGAAGCGGTTTTGTGAACAAGCTGTAAAGTATGATTCTTTATCTCTTTCTTTTGTTTATCTTTTCGTTGTTTTTAGATTTATTATTGTTAGAGGTGGTGATTTAGGGGTCTAAACAAGACGAGTCGAGTCGACCCATGGCCTTGTTTCTCTAAGCTCGAGCTCGGCTCGTTAGTATTTTTTCAAGCTCGATATCCGTTCGTTTATTTTTTATTATTTAATTTATATTGATTAGTAATTATTTTCTTTATGTGTACTTTAATTAAAAGTTTATATATAACATAAGTTAGATAGTATGTATTATTTAGTTATTTCTATCATAATTTCATGTATAATAATAGTATTGTAAAAATATATTTAATATATTAAATAGAAGTTGTATAAATAATAGGCTTGTTTAGATTCACGAGCAAGATCGAGCTCAATAAGGGCTGATCTCAACCCAAAACATGCTTTGTCCAAAACTTTACTCTTAATGGATAATTACTGTTTCAAGTATGATTATGAAATAATATTATTAAAGTCACAAAAAAACGCACATCCAAACATTCTTATGGTAGTTACGGGTCACAGTTCTCTTTTTGGTATGTGGATGGTTTATAGTTTTCTTTCCTGCTATTATTTGTGCATGTGGTAGTTAGAGGCGGCAAAGTGGACATGTCAAACATGTTTGTTAACATGTCGGATCCGTAACTTTTTTACGAGTCGGGTCTTTTTGTTCAAAACTTTATACTATTTAATTAGCAGTCCAATTTTTTTGAATAAAATGATTTACAAGCTTTCAGTTTATGCATTAACAGTGCACCTTACTGAGGTGGCAGTTTCTGGCAGGACCTGAAACATGACACCAGACGAAACAAAATAATTAGGTTTTGGGTTTTTCTTATCAATCAAATTTAATAAACGGGTAGTATCCGGGTTGCCTGTTTAACCTAGGTCGATACGCGTACCTGTTGAATATAACATTTCGACCTGACAACCCATTTACGACACATTAACCCGTTTGTTACCACCTGTTTGACACATTTAGAACCTGATTACTGCCTGGTTACAACTTACCAACCCGTTTTACTCATTTCTATAAATTGGTTTACCAGGTCGTGTTCGGGTTACACAATTTATTGTGTTCCGGTTGGATACATGGACCGTGCCCGGGTTCAACTCCCCAACCTGTCATATGCCCGTTTGATTTTCAACCTGCTTGTTTGACCACATACCCGTTTGAGATAGAAATAACCCGAATCAGCCCGTTCATAAATATATCTATTCTTGTATAGTTTTTCTAATATCAAACTTTTATTGCAGGTTTTATGTTGCAGAAATTCTCCTTGCAATGGAATACCTCCACATGCTCGGGATCATTTACCGCGACCTAAAACCGGAAATCGTTTTAGTCCGAGAAGACGGCCACGTAATGCTCTCGGACTTTGACCTTTCACTCCGTTGCTCGGTGAGCCCGACACTTATCAAATCAGCATCTCTCGACACTGACCCGCTCAGAAAATCTTCAAACTATTTCGCCCAACCCGCATGCATGGAGCCACTTCATGTATCCAACCGTCATGTGTGGTCCCCACATCATGTTTCTCTCCCAAATTCTTCAAGAGCAAATCCAAAAAAGAATCAAAAAGTTCAAATTCTAAACAGAAAACAAAGCCCGAAATCCGACACCAAGTCACTCCGTTACCGGAGCTCATGGCGGAGCCCACCGGGGCCCGTTCCATGTTGTTTGTCGGGACCCACGAGTATTTAGCTCCCGAGATTATTAAAAACGAGGGGCACGGTAGCGCGGTTGACTGGTGGACTCTCGGGATATTTTTGTATGAATTATTATTCGGTAAAACGCCTTTTAAAGGATCGGGTAATCGGGCCACTTTAATGAATGTGGTGGGTCAACCGTTGCGGTTTCCCGAGTCACCGGTGGTTAGTTTTGCGGCCCGTGATTTGATTAGAGGGTTGTTGGTTAAAGAACCACAATATCGGCTGGCATATAAACGAGGAGCTACTGAGATTAAGCAGCATCCGTTCTTTGAAGGCGTTAACTGGGCTTTGATTCGGTGTGCTAGCCCGCCTGAGATCCCGAGACCGGTGGAGTACGAGCGGGTGTCAGCGGGACCAGTGGTGGATTGTGGTGAGAAAAAAGGGACGGCGGTGGCGGGTGCGGCTGCAACACCGGAGAAGAAGGGAGCTGATAATTATCTTGAATTTGATTTCTTTTGAATATTATTTTTTTTCTTTTTGTAATTGTTGATTTGATTTTATTTTTTTGTTGTTTTAAACTTGATCCGATTGTTGTCGTATAGTATTATTGGCTCTATGTGAAGAACACTTGCAAAGTATGTTGTATTGAAAAAGATGATACTTTGTGCAAATTGGTAAATTTGTTGTGTTAAACTTTTGGTTCTATTTTACTAAATAAAAGAATGTTTGAGAAGGGGGGGGGGGGGGGGGGGATTTGTTTGGATGTTTGTTAAGGTCGGATATTAATAAAGTTGGGGGTACAGATGAAAGCTGTTGTGATGTATGATAATCTATAAAGGAGTAGCCGAGTAGGATTGTAGCATCTCAGATTTTTTGTATTTGTATTCGTTTATGTTTAACTTGCTTCGGGATTTTATTTGGATCTTTCGTTATCATTAAAACGCACATTTATTTAGTAATTATTGGTGTTAAATTCATTTTATATTAATATGTTCTCTAAACATGTCAAACAACTCTTAAAATCGCTTAAAACGGTTAAAAATCATGTTTATGGATGTACATAGACTGATTTTGTCAAATCTTTCTTATTTCGACTACATTAATGTAACTTATGCTCCAAGATTTGTAAATTAATGTTGTAAAACATCCCAATTCGTTTTCTTGTCGTCCAAGCCAAGTTATTATACCCGATTTCTCATCAATAGCTTATTTCGTTTCCTAATCGAGTGGATTACTTCATAAATGCATTATAACTCTTAATATTTAATCAAAACACATCTCTAAACCCTAAAAACTACTTAATTATAGCCATCCTCCCCATATCCCACGAAATTTTCATTCCCCATCATCAAATTCTTCAAGATTTAATCGATTTCATTCAAGACTAGTTGACTTTGGTGTTCAAGACCTCGTTGACCACGAATTTCTCTTAGTTCCAATCCTTGTTTGGGTAAGTTGTATATATTGTAGGTTCTAATCTCCTTTAGAAAAGCCCTCAATCAATTTATGAGATTGAGGGGATTTATCGTGTCAATTGGACTCTGACCCGTTTAAGGGCAAAATAGTCAACAAGATTGACTTATCGATTTCCAACACTTTTGGTTGGAACTATCTTTCGGACCAGAAGACTTTTGTGTTTATTTTAAGATTTTGAGTGTACTGGCCAATACCCGGCTCCCGAATCGCAGTTCGGATTCTGGTCAGTACCGGCTCGCTTATTTATTAAAAATCTCATAAACGGAGTTCTTTACATTCGTTTGGATTGATTCCAGCGGCTATGTTCTCGGTTTTGACTATATTTCCATTTGTATAAGTCTCAGGTCTTTTTGGGTCAGATCACTTTTAATCGTAATCTTTGGTTTACTCGTCTAGCCAATAAGGTGATAAGTCATTCCCCACATTTTATTGATTTTAAACGTTTTAAGGACATATGCTTACCTATTAGTATTTACATATTATATTATATATGCACTAGCAAACTGTGAATATTGGGTGTTCATCAATTAAATGACTAACTGCTATATGTTTAGTTGTTTTACTTTATCGCATTCGGAGATGTCCAACATAATCACATTATAGTATCATCTGTAACAACTCGGGTTTTTCGTTTAATTACCAATACCCGACCCTTTTTCGTTTTTACTTTTATAACGTTGAATTATATACATTATACACCCCTAAACTTAAGTCCTTTTGAATCCAACCCTGAAGTTCAGGGGCCAGTTTTGCAAATCTGATATAAGTTATAATATAACTCCTCACCCAAAACTCGTTTACCCATTTACTCATATCCATAAACCCGTATTTAGCTTGTACCATAATCTATACATTATAAACGGAATTGACTGTGTATGACCATTTGCATGTATATTACGATCTCACCGACACAACTAATTTGGTAATCATAATCTTTGGATACGAGTTGATAATATAACGAAACCCGTCATATAGGAATTGGTAATATACTATCTAGAGGTAATAATATCTCAATTAAACAAGCCTACACCTTCTTCCTATCCTCTCGAATTATAACCCTAACCCCAATTGCATCGACCATCTCGTAAATCCTTGTTCGTGATACACTGTTGGCCGCAGCTTTCATGCTCGTCGTTCACCATCAATACACAATCAAAACTGGTAATTAATATATGTTTCGAGTTCGTTTCAGTCCATAATTCAGTAACACTGATGTTGATTAAACCAAAACACAACCGATTAATCGATTTAGGATTCTAGGGTTTATCATTCAAGTTGGATTTAATCGGCTTATGTATATAATATTTAGTTTTCATTCTATAAGCGGTTGACAACTTGGTCTAGTTGGTTTTGTGATGTGTGTTCATGTACTGAGCTGGCCAGGGGCACAGATTCGAGCCATGGCCAGCCCAGTTTTGGGCAGTTTATTTTTGTTAATGTTTTTAAGGTTTTAATTGATTATTTAAATCATTTGTAATTATTATTAAATTTAGAATAAACATTATTTTATTTAACCGACATCATTTAGTTACTTTCTTGTCAAATCTCGTCAGAAGCTTTCGTTTATGAATATATGTGTATATATATACGTGTGTGTGTGTGTGTTATGGGTATACATTAATAAATAAACCGACATTATTTTATTAAAACTCGACACTTTTAACTCACATTTCCTCATCGTTGAACGTTTTACAAACTTTATTATATATTTGTTATTTGTTTTTTAAACAGAAGTATAATAAATGTATTATAATGGTTAAACGCATTTTCACCGTTAATTGTCGTTAAAATATTTTTAAAGTAAACTATTTATATACATAATAACTTATCACATATTTTTAATTATTTTAAATGATTATTAGTTTATTAACACTTTATTTATTTAAATATTATATTACAATCATTTTAAGAGTTATTTACTTATATTATTTATTTAATACGATACATATTATATTTAGTTAGTTACGTATTATTATCATTAAAATAATTCATTTATTTATATATTTATAAACTTTTATTGTTATTTTATATCTCAACTTATATTTAATTATTCAAACTAATTGGTTAGGAATTTGATCATATAATTATTATATTCAGTTTAATGGTATTTTATAAATAATAAAAGTGATGTTTCTTATGATTTAATGATAGATAATCATACTGCTTTTTACACTAATAATAACAATAGAAATCCATTCGATTAATCAATAATATTATAATCCCAAACGTAACTCAAATCCCCTCAAAATCCTAAATTCATTATTCGTGTTTTATTATTTATAATTAACTCATAAAATTATTTAATTAGGAATCCTTGACGGTAAATCCTGAAAGGGTTCATCATTCTCACATAATCATCATTGTAATTTCGTTCCTCCAATCAGGTGAATATTTCACTCCCCTTCTTTTTTTACTTATTTTAAATCTTTTGGGACATATCCTTATTTGCAGTATTTGCCTATTATATAATGTCCACATTGGCAACTGTTATTCTTGTGTGTATATTAGTTTATGCCTAACTTGCTATTTGGTTACATGCTTTATTTTTGCCGCATTCGGAGATGTTCGTCATTATAGTATGATCATACGACCGTCGTAGTGGCTGACGTCCAATCGCATGACAGTGGTTTCACCGACAACTCATTTTTGGTAACCAATGCTCGATTCGCATGACAACGATTTAGCCCTTTCTTTATTATTTGTTTGAATTGTGTACATGCTATGGCTTAATTGTTATCTCACATGAACAATTTGCATTTTCTTTGTATATTATATTATATTATATTATATCTCACTTTACTGGTGTTTTACTCACTCAACCTCGTGTTGACAATGTATATTTTATTTTCTACGCATATGCAGGTTTAGATTTAATTGACTGAAAGCTTTGGAAGAGATTTAACTGATTCATTAAGTTAGAAGAATATTATCAAGACAACGTATCAAGACTTAAATTTTGAACTTATTTATTTTATTTTGATAATTTGTACTTGTCTTGTGGAATTGTTTGAATATTTAATTGAAATTAATAGATAGTGTCATTTTAAAATTATTGCATGATAGTACCTTGGGAGTTGTGAGCAATCAGCTCAAACCCTGACATTTCCGCCTTAGATTGGGGTGTGACATAATCATACGACTGCCATAGTAGTCATAGCTCGTGTCATGAGGCATGGCCAACCGACACCTTTATTCACATGTATTTTGTCAGAGTAGCCATAGCCCGTGTTCGTGAGGCATGGTCAACTGACACCCTTTATTTGCTTATGGTTTGATTGATTTATATCCACAATATCAGTTTTGCTCTTTTATTTATATATTATCACTATCTCAAAGTTGGTGACTTTCTCACTCAATCTCGTGTTGACAACCCATTTACTTTAGTAAAAAGACTATCGTGTTTAATTTTTGTATTTGAGATGTTTGGTTTATTTGGAATTGTTTTGTAATTTGTTTAAATATGATGTACTTGATTGAAATTTTGAATTAAATAAATAAATTAGATATTGTCATATTTAAATTGTATGATAGTACATTGTGAGATGTGAGCAATTAGTTCGCGCCACGACATTTCCATCGTAGGTTGAAGTGTGACAAAGATGGGAACTATTGATTAATAGGAACTATTCAGATTGAAATTTATAACTAAAACAAATGAAGCTTCTTTGTTACGAAGTTGGTGGTGGTGGTGGTTGTGAATAAATGGTGACGTTTGGTGGTCGGAGAGGGTCCTCACGGAGACGTCTGGTGGTTGGACATCCATCACGGAGACGTGGGTGGTGGTGGCGGCAAGTGGTGGTGGTTAATCAATGGTGAGTGTATTTGGATTTTGGTTATTCAATTTTTTTCAAAACTAATGGTTGAGATGAAAACAAGATGAAACATCACAGAGGAGATGATTTTAAAGGAGACGATTTTGGTATCAAAACTCACGGGTTAGACGGATTTTCTTTGAAATTTCACGGGTGGAGTTAGACAAGATACACATGGCATAATATCAGACTTTTAGTGGCTAAGAAACATCATTGCACGAAGCCAAATGCGTGGGAGGGACATTTTGGAGGTTACATAATTTTGGGTCAAATAAGGCCTCTCTCTTTTAATAGATTATTTTAGGCCAGCTAAGATTGCAACACAATTTGCCAAGCCAAGCCAAGCTAAAAAGCTCGAAGCTTTATCACCAAAGCTTCTAGGTTGACTAGGAAGCTCCTTGTTACAGTAAATTTCTGAAAAGTCACATCTGATATGACATAAAGTTGCAATCTGCCATAAAGCACAAATGTCGACATAGCAGGACAAAAGTAGATAGCAAGTTACACTAAAATGGTATGACGTGTCTGAACATGCTGAAAGAAGAGTTGACCATTTTCCTTTAAGAAACTTATGTATGCCCAAGAAGCTCCAGCGTTGCCTATAAAAGGACTCCACCAAGAGTACATTTCATTCGCTCTTATCCTATTACCTTCTCTCTCTTCATACTTACTCTCTTATATATCACCTCTTACTCATATCAAATCATTGATTCTCACGCCTGAGGCTGAAAGTAAGAGATTCCCTCATGCGGTGAGACTAATCGGTTGTGTTCTTTCATATTAGCAGGTTAGGAGCTCTGTCAGTATCATACTCTTGGACGGCCATACCTTCATTGTCACTATACCCGTTGTAGCAACAACTAGCATCTCTTGGAGATCTTATTTGCTTGGTGCACGCGGATACATTTTGAATAGGAAACATTTGGGTCTTTGTTCATCTATCTTCACCAATGAGCAATCACTTCCCTTACAAAGGTTGTTAAGCTAAACACCGTTAATTTTATAAATTTCAAGTTACTACATATGGATCTTTGGCGGGTTTTGTTTGTAGGCTCCGTGAACATATCATGTTAGCATCGTCTACAGATCCTATGACGATTGATTTTGATACAATATCTATCACTTTACTATTTTTTTTAGCATGGATGTCTTACCGCGTTTGATTCCTCTATCTACGAAGTCACAATAGTTTGGTAATTTATTCTGACCTTGTAGAAAGCCATTTTACTCTAAGAACATGAAGGTCGTAATAGAAGATATATGAATTGTTTTATACTTTTAATTAAGTTGGACAAAAAGAGGGTAATCACAATTCACGAATAAATAAAAAGTTTAATTTTATTTCATGTTGCACCCATAGTGGATACTGGATACCATCATTCTTGATCGTTACAAAAGTAAAGGAAGACATTAAACACTTACACATACCCGTAAAGGATGTCATAAGTCACCGTTACATAAAGGAAGACATAATGAGAAACAAGTAACACTATTTTTACATGGGGACTGAATCCAAAGCAAAAGTGTAATACACTCCTTAAGTATCTTTTCTGGAAAAGTGAACCCGTCATTGTGTTTGTATGCCACATCTATCATTCGTGCAAGGTTAACAATTGGAGCAAGTAGATCTATTGGGACCTCGTTTGGCTTTAGACACCCCTCGTTTATATCTTTCCATGCATTTTCAACAATTTCTTTGATCACTTCCACAGCAACATTTTCAGACACCCCATAAGTCTTCATGTATGCATCTACGCCTGTGGCCGATTGAGCTCTTTCTCGCTCAAACTTCATATGAATGTGTAATGTTAATTATTAGACTAGATAGCGTTGTATGCTATTTTGTAGTCTTGAAAACTATAACTATGTGGAATCTTAGCAAATAACAACTACAAATATATCTTGTAATTCAGATATATATGTTATTTAGAAGAAAAATATCTTATTTTTCATCGTTAATTGCAATTTAACTACCGATGACTAATTGGTATTGCGATAGGATGATCCTTGGTGTCCGGGCCTTTGCTGTTATAAAAAAGTTGCAGTTTAATTAGTGTGAATTTAATACCTCAACAGTCATCACATCATCTTGGAGTCTTGAAATTGACTGTGATGCTATCATGATCTTCGGATGACTTTGGTACCAAGCTAAAGCCTCTTGAGTTACAATCTCGCCCATACCTATCAAGGCAGACTTACATAGAAGGTCATGTGTAGAAGTGGCTAACCCAATCCTCATGTACTCTTCAAATGATGGCACTTCTCCACTATGTCTCCATTCGGCTTCTTGAAGGTAGCCTCTAGCTTGTTCTTGAAACTAGGTTAAGTAAGGGGGAAAATAATTAGTGAAAATATAGATTTTTTACCCTATTTGCAATGTAGAATGTATAAGGAAAGGGAATCATACAGCATTTTTTGAAGCCTCCATAAGATTTTCAAGTCCTTCTTTGTGGAATTCAGAGTACTCATTCAATATAACTTGATAGAAAGGTTTAATATATTCTGGAAGTTGCGACATTGCACTAATGTCCCACCTAAAAGATTTTTTTATCAGTGCACTTACATGTTGAAGTGAAAGAATAGACCAACATATAGCTGGATTAATTTAACATTTGGAGATGTACACAAATCCCTCAACTTGATAAATGTGCATAAATAATAATGAATACCGGTTTATTGCATGTGTTAGAAGTCTGATCTCTTCAATCGTAGCGTATGCATCATAGGTGTCATCTAACACCAAAACAAGTAGTATAATTTTTGTTGTTATGATTCGCGCTTGAGAGTAGTACGGCTCCAAGAGTAATGCCAGTATCCATACATAGCACTCAGGCACTCTATCTCTTACATAAGACGTTTTCACTTGTAATTCCAAGTCTTTCCACCACCTACATCAAAAATAAAAATCCGTTATTGTTTTCACGACATGTTAATAGATTAGAACATAATCTTTAACTTACTTGGAAACAGTTTGAAGTTCTTGCTTTTGTAGGAGTTGCAAGTAGTTGAAGTGCGCTTTTGCAAGTGTTAGTAGTGACTCATATCTGGATATTTCTTCTGCATAATGGAGCAAATACTGCCTTGCTTCTACCATTGGATGCCCTCGATGAAAAGGTCTCTCCAACGCATGGTTCACTTGCCGTGCAATAGTACCTTGGAGTGTGTTTTCTAGGCTTTTTAGTTTAGTTTCTGTGAATGCAATGGCTTCATCTAAAACATATTCTCCTCGTGTTCTTAATTGAGCACTCTCATATAAACTCATCATTCCTCTCACATCTGTAGTAATGTCTTCCTTGAACTCACCCGAACTAGAATCCTTAAACTTGTTGAACACATCTGCTGATCTGCATAATCACAGATCTCTTGAGACTTGAGAGAATGTAAACCACACATAAAGAACAAATATTTATGAGTTATTACCACAAGAAAATCGGTAATCAAAGTTTCTAAAAACTTGAAAGTGAACAGATACTGTATAGAGACCTGCATCATTATAATCTTGCAAGTCCAGCTGGTTGAAAAGCATATTAAGCAGGCCGTCAATTTCTTTCGAGAAAAGATACTTCAAACCAAGACGATACAGATGATAAATGAAACTCAATTTGTCGTTTGAATCAATAGCAGGGTTTACTATTAATCTTCTCACTTGTTCTTTTGGCTGCTCCATTGCTTTACAATATTCTTCCAATTGCTAGATAATGAAAACAACTTATTCTAAATATTATGAAATAACGCCACAAGTTTATTGCTTAAATTAAAAAACATATAGCCATTATAATCATTTATAATATAATAGATCAAAATATTAATAATACCTTATTATATATTAGTTTGGTAATTGTTGATGAACCATATTACCCAAACTAGGTAATAAAAGGTTTCCCCTTCGGTGTATATAGAGGGAGATAATAAATTAACATCATAATCTAATCACACGCATATAACAATTTTGTGTGCCTCATATCTCCTAAACAGGTTCGTCTCAAGAAACCTAACATCATCCTTAACTACACATCCTAAAGGGGAACTCGATCAAGATGACAAATATGTCGACTACATCATACTATGTTGCAATTACTACCTGGTTTAATATTTATCATGTTTTCTATTGCTTACATGAAGAACTGACCAACACATGATATACGTTTGTGTGAGTAATTGATTCTAGCACTTACCGAATTGTCAAGACCGGGCGATAGGAAGCGATCACCCCATGTTGAAGGAGGAAAGTTGGCCAAAGGACGTGCTGGCTCCATGGTCGTTTTTGTGTTGGCTTGGAGGATAATTCCACTTGTACGTTTATGATGATATGAATAGGATATGATAATATGATAGGATGATTCACTATTTATAGATGATATGATGTATGCTATCTCATGATTTGAAGTCAAATATGGCAAGCCTTATGTGATTATAAATAAATTAAAGCCTTCAAAAATAATATACAAATGATTTGCCAGTTAGTTGTTATTTTAAAAACAAGTAGTTACTTAGGAAGACTAAGAATAAATCATAGTAATTGGATCATGTTAATCAATGGTTGAGATTTAAAATTATCAAAAACCGTCATAGTTTCCTAGAATTACTCGTTTACCATTATAACCGACATAGTTTCCTAGATTTGTTATCTCACCATATGTTGTAATGCCACATGTCAAAAATATATTGGTTCTTACCATTCCTAGGAAACTTTTTTTTATTTGAACCCTTTTCTATGGAGTAATTCGGATGATATATAATAAATAAGCAAATGAACGCGTGTGGAGCATGGAGTTAATTTTATAGTAATAATACAATCATAGCACTTGTCATACTCCATTACCATAAACGGATACAAAAAATATTTCACTGTGAGCACAATACGCAGTGGCGGTCCAATACTCTAGTGGCGTAGGTCAGGCGGTGCCACTGATGAAGCTTCATTGAGGCCCGGGGACCCCCCCCCCCTGTTTTTTTGAGCTCGGCCCTCCCGATGCCTCAGTCCAAACTTTGCCACTGGCGATGACGGCGATACTGCAGCTGCAGGCGTGTAACAAAGAATTGAAGGGAGGCAGACGGCTGGAGTTGGCCATTTTGGTTAGTAGTTTTGACCTTTTAGTTACAAAAGATGTCTAAATATAAAGTTCATCTTTTGTTATATTACTAGATGATCTGCTTATTGAGCTCTCAAACTAGCCATGAGTCTTTTCTGCCAGCTGAGCTCTTACCAACTAAATCCTTATTGTGTCCCCGTCGAAACGCGTTAAGTCACCTACTACTTATTTTAGATATGTTTTTATATTTTTAATTGGTAAGTGGCAAATTAGAGAATGATTATCAATTATTTAATTGTTCGAAAATAACAAAAAGTAGGCATTAAAATATATATAGGTAATTACAAAAAAAGTTGATTGACATCACAAAAAGGTCATATCAACTTCAAAGTATGTTGTATTTATGTTGTATTGAATAAGATAAATACCTTGGGCAAAATTGTAAATTTGTTGTGTGAAATTCCCAAAATAGTCTTTTAGAAGAGAGAGAAATCTTAAATACTTTAAAACTTTTTTCTTTATCAAAATAGTTCTTGTAAATCTATCTCCCACGTGAAATTGGTATTCTTGACGTGAGATTTGGTTGATCTGTCACAGAGTGACACGTGTAAAGTTAAAGATAAAGTTTCATCCAAATCTGTCTCGGCCGATATTTTTGTAGCCAAAATCGTCTTCTGAAAAACCATTATTTTGGAATGAAAGTTGTCCGCCACGTGAGGTTTCAAAAGTCATCGGTTTCCGTGGTATTTTGAAATTCATCGCGTCCGACGCATTTCAGGTGAATTTCGTCTCCTACGAGAAATTTCAAAAATGTTGCAAAAAAACACGATACTTTTCCAATGAATTTAGTCTTGTTAGATGATTTTCAAAACAGTTAAAAAAACGATAATTTCCCAACGAATTTAATCTCCTTAGATGATTATTATAAAAGTTTTAAAAATATGGCAAGTGTTAAGAATGTGGTGGGTGGTGGTGGTGGATGAAGGCGATGGGTGGTGGTGGTGGTTGATGATGGCGGTGTGTGGTGGTGGTTGATGATGGCGATGGGCGGTAGGTGGTGGTGGATGATGGCGGTGGGCGGTTGTGGTTGATGATGGCGGTGCATGGTGGTGGTTGATGATGGCGGTGGGTGGTGGTGGATGATGGCGGTGGGTGGTGGTGGTTGATGACGGCGGTGTGTGGTGGTGGTTGATGATGGCGGTGGGCGGTGGGTGGTGGTGGTGGATGATGGCGGTGGGCGGTGGGTGGTGGTGGTTGATGATGACGGTGGTGGGTGGTGGTGGTGGATGATGGCGGTGGGCGGTGGGTGGTGGTGGTGGTGGATGATTTCTAATACTTGTTTTTCTAACATCTATTCTTTTTATGCAAAAACAAATAAATTTCATCAAAAAACCATCGAATTAAAATACGTTGTAACAAAATCTATCTTTTCTGACAACACGTCTTTTTATGCAAAAATAGACGAAATTCATTTGAAATGCGTCTGAGGAGATGAATTTCAAAAAAACACGAAAATCAGCTTTTTTTGAAACCTCACGTGGCGGACAACTTTCATTACAAAACAATGGTTTTTCAGAAGACGATTTTGGCTACAAAAATATATCAGCCGAGACAGATTTGGATGAAACTTTATCTTTAACTTTACACGTGTCACTCTATGACTGGTCAACCAAATCTCACGTCACGAATACCAATTTCACGTGGGATATAGATTTGCAAGGACTATTTTGGGAAGGAAAAAAGTTTTGGACTATTTAGGATTTCTCTATCTTCTAGAAGACTATTTTGGGAATTGTCCCTTTAACTTTTGGTTCTATTTACTTAATAAAATAATATAGGGGTTAAGTTCGGATATTAAGACATTAGACATAACATGATAACAATAAGACTAGCAATTATTCAAAGATTAATTCACGTCTATGAAGGATTTTCAATTGAATTTAATTTAGACATAACATGATAACATTAAGACATTAGGTATGTATTGGTAACTTCAGACCTACACTCGATTTAAAATTGCATCCCATATGTTGAAAAATTATAAATTGGTGGTTCACAAAATAATTGATATAAAATTAATTAAATTTATTTATGAAACTTTTAAAAACTAATTTGGGAAATATCATGTGTAGTACAACATCGATTTTGGACATTTTAAAAGATTGGAGACAATCTTGTATCTAAAAAATAGCGTGTTACATAATGAAATGTTTGATTGCTCTTTTGGTTTAGAAACGATTTTTATAATTGTTTGTATTTTAACAACAATGTTAGAAACGGTTTTTGGATAAACGTTAAGGTTTTACTTATTCATTTTAAGCGATTTTTGTAATTGTTTATGTCTAACAATTGTGTTAGGAATGGTTTGAGTAAACCGTTCATTTTAAAATGATTTTTATAATCGATTATTTTCTAAAAGTCGTGTTAGAAACGGTGCATAAAAAAACATTTGTTTAAAACCAATTTTGTAATTGGTTATTTTTCTAACTTGTGGGTTAGACCGGATGTATTGGTATACAGTATATGTTTAAATATCTAACATACGTGTTAGATACAGTTTATTATATATATAAGCATATGTGCTTAAAAAACTTTATCTAAATGTGAATTTATGACGTGCATGTTAGAAATATTGCATAAAAACTTTCACGTGTGTCTACCCACTTTCCTCCCATTAAGTTACCTATAAACCTAGCATTAACTCGGTGTTAATGGAGCAATTTTTGGGCTATACATTAGAAAAACCTACAATTTAAAGGTTTTATTTCAACATTTAATGTTTCATGCATGAATAATCTTTCATTTGACGTGCATATTGGATTGCTAGTCTTATAACATGTTTGTTAGAAATTTTCATTTTATAAACCATACTGATCAAAAATGTTTTATGTAAATATTTAATTTTCTAGCGTGTGCGTTAGAATCATTTAGAAATTGTTTATTTTATAGAATTAGATGATACTACATACTCTCACAACTTTTGTTATCATGCAGATAAGAATTTAACAAAAGACAAATGAGACTTATAAAATTCATTCATTAAAACCAAATTTCATGAGAAATCATGACATGGTTGATGAGGGTGAATTTCATCTAATATCATTCTTAGTGATTTTAATCATGTGTTAGATGCCCTAAACATTACTTGGCTTAAGGAATAAGTATGGGTCCACCGTAAGTTATATTTTACTGACATTCGTGGAACTTATTCAAAACGGAATATTCAAACATAATTATTTTATCATTTAAAAAGCTATTTACTTGTATCTAATATGACTTCTATGGTCCATGGTTTTAAAGAGATCCATTCATATATACATAATACGATTTCTTCTAAGTATGTCTCTAAGTTTATTATGACATCTGGACGTTCATGAAATCAAATCAAGTCTAACATATATATGAGAAATTCCCACATCACGTACATCACTAAAACTTCTTATGTAGTTATTCTAGAGGTATTAAAGATTACTGGGAGCCTAAAGTGTCTCAATCATAACTTACAAGATTTGCAAGAGGTGGGGGAGTGAAAACTTGATATTATCTCAATTGCACCTCTTGTACAAGACACTGCTCCATCACAACACTATTTTATCAAAATTTATCTCTTTACAATTTACTACTACTACTCATAAAAAAGTTTCATTGTTGCTTAAACGTGGGCATATTCAGATTCTTAATAAACTAATCCTCATCAAGAGAAACTACAACAACTTATATTATTAACTTGTTTCTCTATTAGAATCTATTGGTCTTTAAATATTGACCATAAGCATGTAAATTTACTAAAGGTTTCTAAGGTCAGTGGGAGCAGTAAAAATCTTTATAATGACTTGTTAGAAGTACAAGAGATGGGGGGGGGGAGTTATTAAATTTTACTCCAAATTTAACTCCAATTACACATCTTGTACACCATACTGCACCAACTCTTACACACTTAGAATCCTGAAAATGATAGCAACCTAACCAAGAGCTAATCCTTAAAACCGAGACTTTTAAAATTACCCAATAATCAACTCAAGAGGCCATCTAGGTTTTAAAACCTACTAAAATTGATGATTATGTAACATCCCTAACTAAAGTTGAAATGGATGTTGGAAAGTTTAATGACCCTATCTCTTATAATTAAACCTTTAGCATCAATCAAACTGACTCCATAAGTCAGGCTAACTTTTTGAGATTTGGTTGAATCACTTAAGAGTGTTCATAACTAAACTAAATTCCAATACGAAACGTTAAGACAGTAAGAAGCACGATTGATTGTTAAAGGTTATATTCAAGGATAAACCAATTATCAAAGAATCTTCTTACCTATATTATAAAAGATTTCTTTAAGGATCATTATTGTTCTAGTAGCTTATAATAGTTAAGAGCTACATTAGATAAACATTAAAACAACTTTCCCTAACAATCGGCTTACATATTTATGTGTTCATAAAACAACCTAAAAGTTTTAAACTGAAGGTCAAAGAACATTTAGTGTATAAGTCAATAAAATCCATATATGAGTTTTTGCAAACATCAAAATGTGATGAAATCTTTATGCAATTATTTTCATCAAAAACCAAGTGGATTAATGTACCAACCTCAAGATGAGTGGGAGCAACTAAAAACAAACTTGTCCTTATATAGATGAGTATATTATACATAAGTTAAAGCACTGTTCACACACTTTGATATTATAGATCTCAGAGATATACCTTACACATGTACTGCTCTACTTTAGATGATAATAGGAACACATAGATTATTTCCTTATGCTTCATTAAGTAGAAGCCTTATATAAGTTCAAGTCTATACTCGTTTACATATTACTCAAAATTGCAACACACTAGATATGTCTAGATTAATGTGAAGCATCTAAAAGAGTAATAAGATATCTTTAAAAGAAACGAAATACTTAATTTAAAAGAAGAAGTGAAAATTCAAACCGGTAGATTACTCTAAACTTTGTCATATTCAGAGATAAGAAAATGTAATTTTCGAGACATATTCTTATGTCAGTAGACAAATCTATCTCATGGATGAGTCATAATGAACCGATAACAACGACATAAGTCATAACGACATAATATGTTGATTAATTACAACGCTGTTGTCAGTAAATGTTGTTGAAAATTTATTACTAGACTCATAAGTTTTATTAAACTCCAGATAAATTATATATTGAAGACTTATTGTGATAAAGTCAGCTACCATCTTTTCTCACACAGTAACAATTTGAGAGGTGTTGCATTAAAGTTTGATATGAAATTAATTGTTCGTTTATGAACGAATTGAGGAATCTAAATTTTCATATCGAATACATTCATGATATGCTTAAGGATTCTATAACTAAAGATCTATTACCCATAAGTATTATGAAAGCGCTTATAATCATGAGGGGTTTATTGATGACCGCGTACTACTCATATAGTAGTATCAATGATTAACTATTAAATTTTCTCATTAGTTTTGATTTTGTATGTCTCTTAATATGTTCTGCATGCATAATGACATATAGACAAATTATTATACAAATCAAAAGTTTGAAGGGCTTACTTGAAAATTTTGATCATAACTACTTAGGTTTTAAATAAGGACTGCAATATGATTAATGAGGGTCTTGAGCTAATGTTCAATTCAATAACTGTTTTCTCTGCTCCAGTTTAAGTTTAAAGATAAAATGAGTGTTAACTCCTAATTAGGCTTATCTAATACTCATAATAAATGATAGCTTGGCCAAGTGGGAGAATGTAAGATTATATATATATATGTATATATATAAGGCCATTGTAATCATATATATTATAATAGATAAAAATATTAATTATACCTTATTATATATTAGTTTGGTAAATGTTGATGGGCCATATTACCCTTACCAGCTAATAAAGGGTTTCCCCTTAGGTGTATATAAAGAGAGATAGATATAACATCAAAACCTAATCATACACAGATAACAATTTTGTGTGTCTCCTCTTACCTAAACCGGGTTCCACTCAAGAACCCTAACACCATCCTTAACTATACACCTAAAGGGGAACTCGATCAAGATGACAAACATGTCGACTACATCATACTCTGCTACGGCTACTACTCTCCATGTTGTAACAGGTTCATACGTTTATTTTTATTCATGTTTTTTATTACTTACATGAAGAACTTATCAACAGATTTAACTCGTTTAAGGTATTGCAGACTCATTTAAGGTTTTTTCAGAAAAAAAAGTAAACATATAGAAATTAATTATTGAATAATAAACAAGTCAAGTCCAAACTTGAAAAAACAATTCACGTGTCAAGCTCGAGTTTAGAAGAAGAGTTTCAAACGAGCCAAGCTCGACGGTTCGGATTGCTTGTTTGCACCCATATATAAAAAACAAAGAATTATGATAAAACAATTATCAACTTTAGAGTGATTCATTAATCGCCGGCGCCTTCAACCAAAGATCGGCCATGCCTTTGAAACTCATGGTTGGCGGCTTGGGAAGTGGCGGATCCAAACTTGAAACATAGAGGTAGTGTTCAAATTTTTTTTTCCATATTTCATAAAATGTTAATGAAACAAATATAAAAAACACGACAACAAATAAATTTAAATACATAGGCTGTAAATTTCTCCTCTTGGGTTTTTGAAAGCTTGAAATCGAGCCATTTCGTCT
The DNA here is from genome assembly GCF_021521415.1 of Bidens hawaiensis. Classification (NCBI taxonomy): domain Eukaryota; kingdom Viridiplantae; phylum Streptophyta; class Magnoliopsida; order Asterales; family Asteraceae; genus Bidens; species Bidens hawaiensis. The sequence goes on from NW_027500133.1 coordinate 79,652, forward strand.
TCTTCATTACTTTATCAAACGTATCTCTTTTGACCGCACAAATTAAAGCGTTGTTCAAATACTCATCACCCATTTAATTGCGCAAAACCGTCTTGATAAGCTTCATTTTAGAAAAACATATTTCAACGGTTGCAGCTGCAATCGGTAAAACCAACGCTAGCTTCAATATTCGATAAACCAAAGGAAAAGTTGTGTGTTTTCTGGTTTCCACAATTACACGAGCAATATCACCCATTCCACCCTGTTTTGCAAATTTATCATGTTCCTTTAAAGTGTAATAAAAGGTCGTAAGATCACCCGAAATACACCCTCTTTCTTCGTTAATAAAATCATTCAGACATCTCTGAAAAAGCTACTATCTTAGGTATGTCAAACTTAGAAAACGAATCACAGGGATTTAAACCCGACATATTTTTAAACAAACTAGTTGAGGCCTCACTAAATCTATTTCCAAGTTCTGAATTTGCGTATCTAAAACCGTATTAAAACTTCAACCTCAAAATGATGTCGATTAGTAATGGCATTCTTTCGATTTCTTTTATTACCATATCATTCCTCCATATCTAACATCTAACTTTCCATCATATTTAACATCTTAATCTTGTTTTTCACAAAAAGATGTCCTTTAAGGCACCCGGTTTACTCCAATTACAAAAGCCTCCACTAACAAAAGCCTATCTTCCACCTTGATTACCAACACTTCCATTAAACAAGTAACACCATAAGCAATATGTTTTTTTCTTGTTTAGTTGTATACTCCAACCAATCATAATTATCAAACCATTTGACACTGCAACGTCATGACCTCGTGGTTGAAAAGCATTTTTAACAATATATGCTCTTCTTATGTCATCTATTTGATTTGGATGATAACTACCCATAGGTGGTCTATCAGCGGGATCCGAAGAAAGATCATCCAAATTGATTTTTGAACGTATTGAAGGACTTGAAGCCGAAAGAATATTTGAACTTGGATCGATATCTTCGTTATCTTGAAAATCACCAACCATATTTAAAATTGAAATTGGAATATTTAAACTTGGTGATGAACTGATGTAATCGTTTTCTTTTCTTTGACGTTTAAAAATGTTGCTAATAAGAAGTTGTTTACTCATTTTCAAAGTTCTCTAATAAATTTGAACCAAAAACCTAATATCAATTCCAATTTACACATAAAACTAAAAGCTAAATCCCTAATTAATTCAAATCTAAACATAACCCTAAATACCTAATCAATTCCAGGTTAAAAATAAACCCTAAGTCCTAAATTAATTCCAACTTAAACATAACCCTAAATCCCTAAATACAAGAAATCTTACCGTAAATATGGAGAGGCCTGAGGCGGAGTGGCCGAGTGAGGCCAGGAGGTGGTTGGTGACTGGTGTCATGGTGAACTGGTGGATAGTGGTGGTGTGTTGTGACCCGTTAGCTGTGCTCACAATATCAATATCGGTCTTTTTTAATTGTTAATTAAAAGGATTATTTGGGTTGAGTTTTTTGGTTTGGGCTTTATAAATTAAGTGGGCATTTGTTGGGTTTAAGTATTAAATTGGTTGGGCTTAAAATACATAGGTAACATTATTTTTTTCAGGGGTTACGAAACACGAAGACTGACCAAATTTTTTTTACACTATCGTCGAAACGTTGAAGGGTAGCTGTGACATCCCCAAAATTTGGTCCAAGTTTGACAACTTAGTAAAGTTGAAGGTTCAAAATAATTCTCCAAAATAAGTAATGAGAAAATTTAAATGAGGAAATAAAATTATTTTATGTTAAGAAAATAAAAATATTCCATAAAAAAGTTCAACTCATGTTAATGATATGGAAAAAGGAAAATCCATCCCACATGGAAAGTGGGAAAGATTTGGAAGAGCTTTATAAAAAGATAACTTTCCATAGTAATATTCTTTTATACTTAGCATGTACCCAATGGTTCTAGCGGAGGGTGCTAAGCACCAGACGCGCACACGCGCACGAGCGATGGGCGCTTTGATGGCGCACTTGCATTTTGCATCACTGAGAGCCGCCTTAGTATTTTTGGAAAATGAGAGTTAGACCCAGACGTGGCAAGCTACCAAAGGCAGTTGACCAATAATGAAAAATTTTTATCCAGGAACCCATTGCGATACGCGATGAGTCCAAGAATAAGGCCATCGTGATACGCGATGGTTCATTATGACTCAGCAATGCGTGTCACACCGGGAGGACACGTGGCAGGCGCCAAGGCTGAGTCAGCATCACACGTGTCTCTATCCTGCCATCGCGATACGCGACAGCTTAAAGGGAAAGGGTCCATCGCGTATCGCGATGGGACCCGATTTCAGCTATATAAAGGGGGGGGGGGGGGTCACAACACTTATCACTTCACACCAAAAACCTCTCTCTAGAATACTTTCTCTACCTCGTTTTTTGTGACCTCTACCCGATGGTTATATCCTCGTAAATCATGCCAAAACGAATCTCCTCGAAGTACGTGCCGACAAGTCCCGACAACCGGCTCACCTAATTTTGTGTGCCAAGCATCGTTTTGCGTGCCGAACATCGTAGTGCGTGCTCGTACAAGTTTAGGCGTATAAACTTCATATATGCATGTAAGGTAGGGGTTTTGCCTAAGTTATTATTTTATTATTATTATTATCATGGCTTAGAACCTAGTCGGGGGGTATAGCCTAGACCTTGATCAAGATTTAAAAGTACAAAGGTTAAGTTTAAATAATATTTGTTTAAAGTTAAGAAATATAGAATTTTATATACATGAGAATCTAATTAAAATATTAATTATTCATGACTAAGAAAGATAAGCTTTTACCTACAAGAGTAGTCAAATAAGTGTTTCTTCATTATTAAGAAACAAAAGATTATATACATGAAGATTATAAACAAATGACGTTTCTTCTTGAAGGAGAAACCTATATTATAGATGTTTCTTCAGGAAGAAGAAACTCAGTAAATGATTGGAAAATAAAAAGAAATATTTCAAATCAAAATATTTATTCAGACAAATGATCAATCAAGGTTTAAAGCTATCAAAACCAAACTAAAGGTCTGTAGCTGGATCAAGACACGGTCTGGATATTTACATAAACCTATTTTATTATAGGTTAAACATCATTCATTCACAAAGGTTTTCAAACGAGATCACCACATCATTCAGAACAGACAATCACAGGTGAATATGTTAAACATTTTACAATCAGTCATTAAGATAAACGAGTTGTTTATCTTAAACAAATTCAGTCAAACAAAGAATTAAGGGATTGCGTGATCCCTATTAAAATACAAGATAGAAAATAAAAGCAACTCAGACCGAGTACACATGTGTTTGGATCCAAACATAATTTATCTAGTCTATCAATCAAGGCTATGTGGCCGCAGACTAGTAATCATAATAAAGTTCTTCAATGGGCGTCAGTTCTCAGAGAACCGTGATTGTGTGTGTATGGCAGTGGTACAAATCCCGTAAATAAGCGACGTTTCCGTTGAGCTTGTACTTAAAACTATCTTCTCAGTCATAGAAAGATTTTCTAAATATTTTTTCGAGTCAACGATTCTCCAGCATATCGCTGACGTATCCCCCCCCCCCCCATTTTAGGAAAACATATTGTAAGGCCCCGGTCCCGGTGCCCTACTTTGGCGTTGGATTTACTTATAAACACAGTTCTAAATATCAGAGATAATTAAAATTTTTCACGAAATATAAAAATATCAAACATATTTTACAAAATCATAACATTCTTGTTTAAAACATTCAAATTGTCTTAAAATAAAACATCATAACGTTCCTTCACTGGATGCTAGTCAGCTCAGTCCATGCCATGTGTCCCCCTCAAGCCAGCTCCTTCATCCTATTTTCCTGCGTGTAAACTAAAAGTCAGCTACGCTGAGTGAGTTCTAGTTAATCAGACAACATACAATACGTTCATATATTATATACTTAACCTGCTTTACTTTCTGTCGTACATACATAAGAATATACCTTCATTCTTACTTTCATACTTTCGTTTATTATATACTTACTTACCTTCATACTTTCTTTCTTTCATATTCATACCTTACGTTTTAAAGAGCATTACGCCCTACTTTCCTCGAGTATTATTAGGGCCCAGTTCCCTCTTGCCTCAAGTATTATTAGGTCCTGGTTCCCTCTTACCTCGAATATTATTAGGGTTTGGTTCCCTCTTGCCTCGAATATTATTAGCGTCCGGTTCCCTTTTCTTCCATACTCCTTACTTTACCTTTCGTTGTCTTTATAAATATAACATTCATACATACTTTCAATATTTGTATTAGCATACATTCATTATTCGTACATACATTTCTTTTACATACTCATTCCATACTTACTACACATTACCTTTCATGACAATACTCGCAATATCCGAAGATCATTCACGTACCATCACCTATGCATTCATAACATAAATATAACTATCATCTATCATTATGACATACACTTACCACTTAAGGTAAGTGTATTAACATTCATATTGAGTATGCACACAACCCCGAAAACATAACAAAGAAAGAGGGCTAGAAACTCACCTGTCTCCTGTTTCTTTATGAGTTTATAGTAATCCCCTTCTTTAATTGAGCACGGCTAACTGTATAACAATTATATGTATTAATTAACTAACCCTTTACACATCATTTAAGTTTCCTCAGAAACTATTAAGTCTGGACTATCCTAATCGAATGTCCTATTTCCATTCGAATGAGGTACCTAATCGAATGGCAAGTTCCATTTGGGTGGACCTTCCATTTGAATGGTCCCTCCATTCGAATGGCATGCCCCATTCGAATGGTATGTTTCATTCGAATGGTCCTTCCATTCGACTGGACTCTTTTTATTCGAATGGACCTATGATTCGAATGGTCCCCTTTTTCATTCGAATCGAAAGTTTCTGCCTCTAGTCCTTCATTCCTGTCTTACTCTCTTTTCTTTCTTTCTTTTCTATTCGAACATTTATACATTCGGATGTTTCTATTCGAACGTCCATTTCCATTCGAATACACTCGCTGTCGGGTATTAATTCCATGGTTATCACTTTCGCTACATATTATGTCACACCCCGACTTAGGGCCTTGGCGTGTGACCACAAGTTGGTACCTGTTTTGTAAATATATAAGAGTTATGGGTTCATTTTAGCGGAAGACTTTTATGGGTTCACTTTCGCGACGCCGCAAAATGACGCCACCTTATCTGGTTGTGACACGTGGACTGTCATATCATGCCACGTGTTGACACGTGGTTGGACACGTGTCGGGGTTACTTAACCTAGTCATCGCGCTCGCGATAGTCAATAGGTTTGAGCCATCGCGTATTGCTACGCCGCCCAAAAATGGGTCATTGTGCATGTCTATAGCGCTACGCGATGGGCTTTATACATAACCTGTCGCGTATCGCGATGGATGAAGATTTCAGAATGTTCAATTTTAGTCCCAAGACTTATAAAGCTAGTATATTTGGCACATTTCTTCTAAGGTTATATACGCGGTGTTACATCCTCCCCACCTTTTGAATAATCCCGTCCTTGAGATTTATTGGAATAAATACGGATACTTCTTCATTTCTGACTCGAGCTCCCATGTATACTCGGGTCCTCGTCTTGAATCCCATTTGATTTTCACAAGCTTGAGTCGCTTGCGCTTGAGAAACTTGATCATGCTATCTTCTATTTGTATTGGTTCTTCTACAAACTTGAGTTTCTCGTTGACCTTGACATATTTTAAAGGCATTGCAAGAATTTCGTCAGCTAAACACTTGCGTAAGTTGGATACGTGAAACAAGTCATGAATGCCTTTTATTTCTTCAGGTAACTCTAGTCGGTAAGCAATAGGCCCAATCCTATCGAGTATTTTTAAAGGGTCCAACAAATCGTGGAATTAATTTCCCTTTCTTCCCGAATCTTACTACACCTTTCCAAGGTGACACCTTGAGTAGTACACTATCGCCTTCTTTGAATTCCAATGGTTTGCGGCGAACATCCGTATAGCTCTTTTGTCTATCTCTTGCCGCTTTTAAATGTTCACGGTTTTGTATAACTTGATCAATGGTCCTTTGAACAATTTCGGGTCCGGATAGCTGATTATCACTTGTCTCTGACCAACATACAGGTGTAATTCACTTTCGTCCATACAAAGCTTCAAATGGTGTCGTCTGGATACTTGTGTGATAACTGTTATTGTACAAGAATTCCATTAGAGCAAGATGAGTATCCCAACTTCCTCCTAAATCAATAATACATGCCCGAAGCATGTCTTCCAAAGTTTGAATACTACGTTCAGTTTGTCCATCAGTTTGGGGATGATATGTGGTACTTAGATTCAATCGCGTCCCCATGGATATTTGAAAACTTGACCAAAAGTTTGAGGTAAAATGACTATCTCTATCATAAATTATGGATATTAGCACACCATGTAATAATACTATGTTTTCGGCGTATAAATGTGCTAACTTATCCATGCTGAATGTTTCTTGAATAGGAATGAAATGAGCAGACTTGGTAGTCTATCTACAATAACCCAGATTGCATCATTTTGGCGAGAAGTTTTAGGTAACTACATAATGAAATCCATGGTTATCATATCCCATTTCCAAATTGGTATTTCGGGATGTTGAAGTAATCCTAACGGGTTTTGATGTTTGGGTTTTACTTTAGAACAGGTTAGGCATTTGGCAACGTATAGAGCAATATCCTTCTTCATACCAATCCACCAATAATCGTCTTTTAAATTGTGATACATCTTGTCGATTCCCGGGTGCATCATGTACTTGGACTTATGAGCCTCTTCAAGAATTTGGTTTCTTAAATTTCCAACCATTGGTACCCATGTTCTTGTACCAAGTCTAAATATTTCGTCATCTCCTTTAACCAATTGATCGATAGTACCATTTTCCTTTTCGGCTTTAATATTTCCTTCTTCTAGTGCCAACCTCTTAGTTTCTTTGATCTGACTAGCTAAATCAACTTTGAGTTCCAATCTAAGTGCTCAGACTCTCTTGGATTTTCATGTTCCTTCCTACTTAAGGAGTTAGCCACAACGTTGGCTTTCCCTTCGTGATATACTATCTCACCGTCATAAATCATTGGGAGTTTCCATCCAACGCCTTTGTCTCATATTTAATTCCTTTTGTTCGAATATATGCTTCAGACTCTTGTGATCAATGTATATAGTAAACTTTATACCATACAAATAATGTCACCATAACTTTAATACGAAAAGTATAGCGCCTAGCTCGAGATCATGTGTGGTGTAATTCTTCTCATGAATTTTTAATCCTTCTGGCAAAGCCAAGATAGGTGCATTGATTAACTTTTGTTTGAGTGTTTCAAATGCTTCTTCTTGTTTTGATCCCCATTCAAACTTAACTGATTTCCTTGTAAGTGAAGTCAATGGAATAACTATTCTAGAGAAGTCTTGAATAAATCTCCGGTAGTATCCAGCTAGCCCTAGAAAGCTTCAGACCTGAGTCGGTGTCTTGGGTTTCTCCCATTTGGTCATGGCTTCTATCTTTTCCAGGTTTACTTGAATACCCTTTCCTTTTATGATATGCCCAAGAAATTGAACTTCGGACAATCAAAATTCACATTTAGAGAATTTGGCATACAATTTCTCGTTTCTTAGGGTTTCGAGTATGATTTTGAGATGTACTTGATGATCGTATTTGGAATTTGAATAGACAAGAATGTCATCAATGAATACGATAAAAAAACTTATCAAGATATGTGTAAGGCCCCACTACCGGTGCCCTACATTTGGTGTTGGATTTACTCATAAACACAGTTCTAAATATCAGAGTTAATTAAAACTTTGTGCGGAATATAAAACATTCATAAACATTACTTAATAATTTGTAACTTGTCTCAAACATTCTTTTCTTTCAAAATTAAGACGTTAAATATAAAACATCTTGAGTCTTCAGATGCCAGACTCTTATTCTTCTGCCATGTGTCCCCGCTCAAGCCAGCTGACTCATTCTACTCACCTGCGTGCATACCAAAAGTTAGCTACGCTGAGTGAGTTCTAGTTAATCACACATCATACAATACATACACTTACCTTCACTTATGCATCCGAAGATACATAATAATTACTTTACTGATTTACTTTCATTACATAAGTTCATACATACGATCATACTTTATTACCTTCGTATTATATAAATTACTGTCCTTTTCTTTCTCGGATATTATTAGGGTCCGATGCCTTCCTTTTCTATCTCAGATATTATTAGGGTCTTATCCCTCTTTCCTTTGTCTATCTAAGATATTATTAGGGTTTGATCCCTTTCTTGTATATCTAAGATATTATTAGGGTCTGATCCCTTTTTACTTCTCTATCTCAGATATTATTAGGGTCTAATCCCTTTCTTCTCTATCTCAGATATTATTAGGGTCTAATCCCTTTCTTCTCTATCTCAGATATTATTAGGGTCTGATCCCTCTTTCTTCATCTTTGTGCATACTGTCTTTACATACCCATAACATATACTTTCTTTAATCATTCATAAACATCCATACGTTATACATATATCAATTATACACATTCAACCATCATATACATACCTCCCTTGTCAACACGTGCAATATCCGAAGATCGTTCACATATCGACAACCTTTCATTCACATTTAAGATATACATACATAACATATAAATCATACATGACATTCACTTACCATTTAAGGTAAGTGTATTAACTATCACATCGAGTATGCACACAGCCCCGAAAACATAACAAGAAAATGGGGCTAGAAACTCACCTGAATGCGATTACGTTCACCGTTAATAACTAATCCTTTCTTGAGCTGTGCACGGCTAACTGCGTAATAATTACATGTATTAATCAACTATTACTACTCATATCGTACTTCAATCTTTATATAACCCGCACGAACGGGGGTCCGGGGGCAGCGCCCTTGGCAGCGGGGTTCTAGGGGCGGCAGCCCCTAGCGGGGTCCAAGGGGCAGAGCCCTTGGCTGGGGTTAAGCTTTAAGGTATCTTCCGTAAATTAATACAGTTCAAGGGCTATTTGTAATTAATTCATTCTTTTCTAAGTCCAGGGATTGTTCTGTCATTTCATTAAACTTCTAGTTCGTTACTTGGTTCTTTAACGAATCAGTCCATATAACGAATTGGACCTTCTAATTCGTTATCTCCATTAATGAATGGTCATAGCGCATCGGGGGTAATTCGTTATCTTTTCCATAGCGAACTGGGACACGAGCTAAGGCTAGTTCGTTAAGCTTCCATTAACGAATCGCTTGACGAATCACCCCTAGTTCGGTAACTTCCCGTTAACGAATTATGGTTAGGTCGGAGAATGTCAGACATTCTCTAACATATCATTAACCTCGTACGCCGTTTTCCGGCGCCGCAGTCGCCGAAAAATCGCGACTTCGCCGGAAAAAAATACGAGATCTCACTCGTTTTTCACCGTTTTTCGTCCCGTTTGATCCAGATATGAGCTAGGGTGACCCCTAAGCTCAACTTAGGTTCGTTTTATACCCGATTCCACCTAGATTCCGTGACTTTAACGGTTTAACGGTGCCGGCTCGTCGTTTCGTGACTAAATCTAACGGGTTTGAGTTCATACAACATCATATTATCATTACCTTGGATCGAGATTGGTTTTCTATGTTGGTTCGCCTAGAGGAAGGAGAGAAATTAGAGAGAAAGCATAAGTGTGTGTTTTGGTGGTGTATGGAATATGTGTAAAATGAATGAATTAAATGGGAAATTAAGGTTTATATAATTATGGATCATGGGCTTAAGCCTATGGTCTTTCCTTCATAACCTAAGTCCGTAACCTATATCCATTTAACCCAAAACTAGCCCAACTCATGATAACTCCTATTTTCATTTAATTAACCGAAACTAGAAAATGGGATGTTAGAATACGGTTTGCAAATACGATTCATCATATCCATAAATGCTGCCGGAGCATTAGTGAGTCCAAAAGGCATAACAGTGAAATCATAATGTCCATATCAGGTTCTAAATGCCGTTTTGGGAATATCTTTTTCTTGCACTTTCAACTGATGGTAACCCGATTTAATATCGAATTTAGAACAACAACTTGCTCCTTGGAGCTGAGCAAACAGATCATCGATTCATGGTAGTGGGTATTGTAACCTTATTTAGCTCCCGGTAATCTATGCACATTCTCATCGATCCATCTTTCTTTTTTACAAATAGAATTGGAGCTCCCCATGGTGAAGAACTTGGTCTTATAAATCCTTTTTCCAATAATTCATCTAACTGTTTCTTTAACTCTTTCATTTCCGTAGGTGCTAGTCAATAGGGAGACTTAGCTATCAGCGAAGTTCCTGGTATAAGATCGATTCGAAATTCTACTTCTTTGTCTAATGGGATTCCTGGTAATTCATCAGGAAACACACCTTTGAATTCGGATACAACTGGCATTTCTTCCATTTTCTTGGGTTCGGGTTCTTTAGTTACATAGGCCATGAATGCAAGGAATCCCTTACCTAAGCAACAACTTGCTTTTATTTTAGAAATTATTCCAACCTTCCCTCCTTCTTTATCACCGGTTATTCGAATGGTTTTATTTTTAGACGTTCGGATTTCAATGGCTTTATCATTACATAGGATACGGGATTTATTAGATGATAACCAATCCATACCTAAAAGTACATCAAAACCTGCTAACGTTATAGGTAACAGTCGTACATGTATGATGTGATTGGCTAACGAAATTGTGGCATCATTTAAAGCCTCGGTTATTCTACTTACATTTCCATTAGCAGTTTCGACTTCATAATGTTTATCTAGTTTAATTAAGGGTACATTCAATAGACTACAAAACCTATAATCTATAAAACTCTGATTCGCACCCGAGTCAAATAAAACTCTAGCATAAACATTATTAATGGACACGTACCTGTGATCACGTCCGGTATGTCTGCGGCCTTCTGAGTATCCAGCATGAAGACACACGTGTTCTCTTTCTTGGTATCGGTCTTGGCACCGCTACCACTTGCACCAGCGGCTGTTACTATCGGCTTTCTCTTCGGACATTCCGTACTAAAATGCCCCTTATCCCCGCAATCGAAACATACTACTGCTTTTCTTTTGTAGTCGGCTTCAACATGACCCAGTTTCTTGCAAAAACTACATACGATGGTATTTAGAGGTCGTTGACATCTCCCAAAGTGTCTTCTACCACATGTTTTACAAATTGGACGATTATACACAAACGCCCCTTCTCTCTTCTTCTAAACTTTTTTCATCTTTCATCCAACTGTCGATCTCCCATCATCTTTCTTTTTCTCGTCCCTATTCCTGGTCATTCTGTCCATTGAATACCCAGCCAAATCTATAGTCGATTCCGTTGTGGATGGCGTATGTGAACGAACCAAATCACGGATTTCGATTGGCAATCCGTAAATGTATCATGTCACTTTATTGATTTTAGGAGTAACCAAGTGAGGGACAATCCTACAATACTCAAGAAATTTGTTATTATATTCCTTGAGATTCGTTCCTACAACTTTATGATTCCAAAGCTTAGTTTGTATTTGACCGATTTCATTGATTGGGCAGAATTTCTTTAGTATCATTGCTTTAAATGTTTCCCAATCCAAATTGTACATATTCTCTCTACCCTTGACCCCAATCAAAGTATTCCACCATTCAAATGCCTCCCCTTTGAACATTTGGGAGGTATATTGAACTTTCTCCCTCTCGGTACACTTACTTATTAACACAATCGACTCCATATTCTCCAACCATCAGAGGGTAATAATTGCTCCCTTATCGCCATGGAACTCCTTTGGGTTATAAACTTTGAACACTTTGAAATCATAGCCTTTATGTATTTTTAATTTCTTGGTTTTGTCATGTAAGTCATTCTCGGCAGTAGAGCTTTGATCACTTACCTCTTTCTTTCTTTCGGATTCTTTTTCTTTCTTCTCTGATTCTTTCTTAGAATCAACGGTTTCACTGTTGCTTCGATTAGTTCTTTTATTAGAGTGAGAAGCAGTTCGACTAGGACCGTTCTTCATGAGTTCATAGAGCGGATTAACAGCCTCTTTTATTAAATCACGAATACCGAGTACATATTCATTCGGTATCGCTTGGATATTTTTTTCCATTGTCTTTTCTTTATGTTTACTTTGACTTCCTGATTACTATTAGCATTTCCTGGTCCAGACATGCTGTTACATGAATAAGACAGGGTTTTAGAAAAAAATACACACTTTATATTACATTATTTTTGTTACAGGGAAGAAAATACAATAGTTTACAACGATTCATAACAACTATAGTTACATAGTATTCTTAGTTTCTAATCCACTTCTTAACAAGATTCTTCATCTTGTCATATTTCTTAACGTTTTTCTTTCCTACGTTCTTTTTATCCACTTTCTCATTTCGTAGCTCGTCCATCGCCGAGTTCGGTGGGTTAGGATATCTCGTTGCTGCTGTTGCGGCTGGAAAGAGATAAGCGTTTTTTTAACATACGTTAATTTTCAAAACCGAAAACCCGACCCAATTTAAATTTTCAGATTTGTTATATATATTATGATCTCAAGTTTTGTTTCTTGTATTTTGTGTGACGTTCGTCAACTTTTATTTGTATTTAGATCCGTTAAACCAATCTGTTTTGTCTTTTTTTTTCTCATCATTTATCATTACTATAATATTATCGATGGTGTAAGTATATTGATCGTTTCTTTAATAATTCGTGTTGAATTCCGAGGATTTACGGTTATTGTTTGTGCGTTTCAATTTGTTTAATTAATGAAACTCCGAGATTTAAAGTTTTTATTATGTTTAACGATTTGCAAACCATCCAGGTATAATTTAAAAATGATCCAAGTTTATAACTTTTATTACATGTACAAAACATTTCAAACTTTAAAGGATTATAGTGTAATTATAGTTTAAATCTTGGTTTAAAGTTATTTGAAACATGAGGGGTCAAAAGTGAAAAATTGTGTTTAAAATATATTATTTATTTAAAAACAAACCCAGCCCACCCCTATCCCCACGTTTTTCCGGTACCGGATTCCGGCCAACTCCAAAACACACTCTAATATGCGATTTGACCCAATTAAAAACTGTAACGACCCTAGACTGTAACGAAAATTAATAATATTCTATTAATAACTCGTAATAGCACCTAATCAAGCCGCGAATTAACCCGGTAACCACCGAATTTTAATGAAAATGCAATTACGTTCAATAATCATCATGCACCCCAATCAAACCTATAAAAAGGATCCTAGACTTCATCTAAATTCTCCCCTATCATCAAACTAATCTAAAATACTTCCTAATATCCCTTGATGTTCATCGAAATCCGATTTCGGCCACACCGCAGTTCACCATAAATTCATAACCATTCCAGTAACTATTATGTGTTTTTGAATCTTTATAAGCCAATTAACAAAACCCCTAACTTAGTTTGCACAATCAATGAACCAATTAACACTTTTGAAATCTAGGATTTTGAAATGAAGAAGATGAACTTGGGTTTAATATCTATATATATATATATATATATATATATATAGTTTTTTTTAATCACAATAAACAAGTTGGTCCAATGGTTGAGTATGTTTAATGTGGTCATGAAGACCCAGGATTGAACTCGGGCTAGTACACCAGCTTGTTGTCTTTTTTTTAACCATTTCTTATTAATTATATAATAAGCTATATATATTTTTGTAAACCATGTTAAATTATTAAAATTACATTTTAATCACTTAAAGTCAACTAAAGACTTATATTTATCATTTTCACTCAAAAACTCAACTTTCAAAACCTGACAAATTCATTTTAAACTCATTTAAAATATATATATTATGTTTCGTTCGTTAAACTTTATAATTCGTTAACACTTTCGTTTTCAAAATAAAATATATCGTTAGCACCAAGAATTCCGTAACCTTTATAATATTCAAACTTAACATTAATCTCGTAATGAAAATAATATTAATATATTAACAAATCGTTAAAATATCGTTAAGATTTAAAAAATAACTTTATAATTCAAAACATTTCAAAATAATAAAATATAAAGCATGTCATTCTTAAAACTAATTTATAAACTTCAAAATCGCGTTCGCTCGTCTTTAATTTTTGTCGTATTCTCTTACTTGTAGTTTGCAAGATTCAACCGTTTCGATTTCTTTAATGCGTTTTCGGTTATCATTTCAAGTTTAGCTTCAAGTTCAAAGGAGAGTTTATCACACCCCTTTTTACGCCTTTACTTTTGGGGGTAACATATATATCCTATCCAAATTACAATTTCATTTATTCATTATTTACAAACTACAATTCGTTACATGGACTTGTGTGTTTATTTGCTTACTTGCTCAAAGATTACGTGCTCATGGTTTCCTCATTAAGTATAATCATACGCCCCCCCCCCTATGCACTCAAGACCTCGATGTTATGAGTGGAATAGGGACCCCTGATCCGAGTACGTTGGTTGTTACCAACGGAAAAGACACTTACTTGCGGTATTATCCTAGTACGTTGGTGCACAATCCCAACTGGAAAGGACTTTACTTGCTCATTTACACTTGTTCATGGAATTGTATGATTTTTATGTACTTATATCAAACTTGTGTGAACTCACCAACTATTCATTTAGTTGACATTATTTTATATATATGCTACAGGTACATCTATTCAAAGTTGACACAAGAAAAAGACATTAGAACTTAGGGTATTTCAATAAATGGACAAGTTGTTAAATTGTTCTTGTATTTTACGTGTATTTATTGTTACAAACTTGTGTACTTGATGTTTAAATTAATTAATGATAATATTGTCACTTAATAGTGTCACTTGTGTTTTGAGTAATCTGTATGTCACACTCAGGCGTTTCCGCTTTAGCCGGGGTGTTACAGTTTTCCCTTGGATAGAGATGCGGGTTTGCAACGTATGCATGCATTTACATTTCCTCATCAGGAATATTGTTTGTGTAAAATTCCTGGATAAGGTTTGCTTCCTCGCGGATCTCATTGGCTTGCTGGGAGATTGAGGGTCTCGGTCCATTACATGGAGGAAAATAAGGATTTTCGTTCTCCTCATCTTCTTCCTCGTGATCCTCTTCTTATTCTTCTTCCAATCCAAAAAGATTATTTATTGGCGCTTGATATCTTATTTTCTCAAAGGGCATAGTAACCATCATCTTAGGTTTCCTACTTAGTCCTGCAACAGTTGGTGGAACCTAGTATTGATAGTTCGGTGGTGGCGATCCAAAATGCCATCTGCTTTGGTCAGAATGGCACTCCATCCATTTTGATGAGTCGAAACCCACATCCTGGTTAACTTTGCTTTGCACTTCATGCTCCTCGAATGAATGATAAGTTGGAATCTCGGACGGGTAATACTGGGGAATGTTATCTGTGGTATCGTCAGCGATTTCGATTGGACATTGATGGCTTCCCGGAAGATACACGTGTTGACTCCCATATGGTAAGTTCGGAATGATTGGTTTATTTTGACTGAAGAAGTTAGTGTAATAACTGTTACTGCTCTCCATATCTGATGGTTCGTGAATAAAGGTCAGTTTAGTTCGAATGGCTACTCGGTGACTACGACCAAGATAGTTAATATAAGACATATGCACTTTAGTTAGATTTAGGGATAGAAAGTTTACCAATCCTATCTTATGCCTACGAAATAATAATAATAATAATAATAATAATAATAATAATAATAATAATAATAATAATAATAATGGTTAAAGCTTAGATACTAATGTTTAATACCTAATTCGCTGAAACCGATGGCTCTGATACCAACCTGTCACACCCCGACTTAGGGCCTAGGCGTGTGACCACAAGTTGGTACCTGTTTTGTAAATATATCAGAGTTATGGGTTCATTTTAACGGAAGACTATTAGGTTGAATATATTATTAATTTACATTGAAACATTACTTGGGAATTAAATACCCAAGTATTCGTTTACAAAATATTTGTTTCATATTACAAGGATCATTTAGTTTATAAAAAACGGAGCCATCTTGTAACGCACTTCTATCATCATAAAGACTCCAATCTTTGCTAATGCTACTTATGTTTAATTACCTGCAATGGGTTGGAAAGATGCGTCAACTATGTGCCCGTGAACACGTATGACTCAGTAAATCATTTGAATAACAGTTACAATACAAATATAGTTTTCTGTACACTCAACAGAAGTATTTTTACTTATGGGGTTTGTACCACTTCCCTACACACACAAAAGTGTTCCCCGAGCCACGTAGCCCCTAATAGAGAACTAGTTATGACTGTTAGCCCGCGGCCACATAGCATTTGACTGTTTAGGCTGAACAATTATGTCTGGATCCAGACACACATGTAATCGGTCTGAGTTGCTTTTGTTTTCTACTTTGTATTATAACGTTTTAGAGATCACGTAATCTCATGTAAACGTTGACTGACTCTTTAAGACAAACACCCGTTCATCTTATCGAGTATAAATATGTTTTGACTGATTTGTAAAGGTTAACGTATTCACCTGTACCGTCGGTGCGTTTGAAACCTTCTTGAATGATTGATATTAACCTATACATAAATAGGTTCGTATAAATACTTGATTGTGTTTCTTGATTAAGCTATCACTTTCAAGCTTAACCTTGAAATCGTTTATTACTTTGATTGTGAATGAAAACACTTTATTTTATGCGACGTTTGATATAGCATGATTTGGCCTAATAGGTTATAACACGTTGGTGAGTTTCTCCAGGTAAGTAAACAGGTCCCATGGTTGATTGGGATTTTTACGAATTACTTTTCCTTAGGCAATAAACTCACTACTAATGATATTCCCCTCACAGTTACTACATGCCCATCAAAATATATCTTTTGTTAACATTACTTCATCAAGACGTAACGTTTCATGAAAACTTGTTGTGAATGTTTAAGAAATACTTTCAAGGTTGAAGGTCTTATCCTCGATTGATGTTTAAGCTTATAATTTGAATAACTTAAGCGTAATTCCTACCTTAGTACGAATACTCGGAATGATAATACTAAGAAAAAGAGGAACGGATTGATGATAGGATCTTGATCTACTCGCTTATGTGATTGCTACTCGATTATAACTTCGTTAACTTGCACAACTACGAGAAAACGGAACGTCGGCTCGTCACAGCAGTCGGGCACGCTTCCCTAGGTTAAGTATGTGAGAATGAAGGTGATTTTGGGATGAAATGGGTTCAATCCCGCCATCCCCTTTTATAGGCGAAATCAGGGACCCATCGCGATACGCTATGGGTTTCTCCTTAGCCAGTCGCGTATCGCGACGCTGCAAAATGACGCCGCCTTATCTGGTTGTGACACTTGGCCTGTCATATCGTGCCACGTGTTGACACGTGGTTGGACACGTGTCGAGGTTACTTAACATAGTCATCACGCTACGCGATGGTCTAAAGGTTTGAGCCATCGCGTATCGCTACGCCGCCCAAAACTGGGTCTTTGTGCAAGTCCATAGCGCTACGCGATAGAATTTATATATAACCCGCCGCGTATCGCGATGGATGAAGATTTCAGAATGTTCAATTTTAGTTCCTATTTTTATAAAGCTAGTATATTTGGCACATTTCTTCTAGTATTATTTACGCTGTGTTACATATTATAACATCTATTCTCATAGTTTAGTGTTATATAGCCTCCTAAACAGGTTCCTTTCCACTCTAGACCAAGATTTAGCTTTCTTGGCAATAAAGTATAGACCTTTATTGATTTCAAACCATTTTAGCTAGATATAGGGTTTTTAAGTGAACCGTATATACTTACGAGTTCATAAAGTCCACTTTTAACATCAAGTTTACATTTTTCACAGATAATAAGGTACGATTTACTATCCTACTAAATTTCATGCAAAACCAACTTCATTTACCCGTTCGTTTCACAAAGCGAACACTACTCGTTTTACCCAAAACGAACCAACTAACCCGTTTACTATCAAGTTAATACTTTATCAATAATCATGACTCGATCTATCATCCTACCAAGTTTCATGCAAATTCGTGCACGAAAAGTAAGCTTTTTTAACAAAAACGTACATTTGATGTTTTTGTCTGAAATCACTCGAGATGCCTAAAACCCTATCAAACGAACTCCAATTTGAGTGATTCAAGCGGCATGGAACTGTCTCGCAGACATCTACTAGTGTCGCCAACTGCCGCCACCGGAATCCGCCGCTACAGTCGATTGAAAACTGAAACAGTTGCCGGAAATTTCCATTTTTAGCTGTTACGGTTTTGCTGATAAAAACCGGACTTCCCGACCTCTGGTCGAAGATCTGATCGGTGGGATTGGAATCTTCATTTATATGACATGAACACTCAGTTAAAATATAAGACTGATCCGACGTATATATCTCTGGGAATCGTTGTGTCTTTGTGGGTGGTTTTCTCAAAAACGGAAATTGGAGAAGTATGTGTTTTTGATGGTGTAGGCTATGGTGTAGAGATGGATGAAAATGGAAAGGATTAGGGTTTAAGGGATATTTATACTCCCTTAAGCCTATGGACCTTAGGCCCATCTTTCCTTTTTGGTCCATAATTAATTCTATCTAATTAGCCTACTTATCCTTCCATCGTTATTATTTTATTATTTCTCTATTAACTCAAGTAAACTTTTCCACCATAAATAAATAATATATTAATTATTTATTCTTCAAAATTTCGGGATGTTACAAGTCTACCCACCTTATAATAGGTTTCGTCCTCGAAACCTGCTTAGTCCTAGTAAAAAGGAATACTTCCCGTATTCACATCCTTTCTTTAGATTCCTGACTTACCGGTTTATCATTTGTCTTAAAATCAACGAGTGATGTTAATTAGTTTTAGATTTCTTAGGTTGCTTGTCCATGAAGTCCACGATGATACGCTTCCTTATCCAGACTTTGCAAGTGCATATCACTTCCACAAGCATGCTCTTTTTTCTTGTCATTTAAATAGAAACATTGCACTTACTATCATTACACTTAGAACTGAATGACCATTCCATCCAATTACAACCTTTAGCAAATATACTGCTTGAAATACGTTCAAAACATAAGGAAACATTTCCAGTTTCTCCTTAATGATTATTTCTTGAAATCCCTTTGTCCATCCCTTAAGGTAGAACACTTCTTGCAATTCTTAAGCACATCCATTGCATAACTTGTCAGAGAACTCCTTAAGTCACCACTTAAACCTTCTTTCATTCTCAGCTCTGCATCAACATGTAGGGTTCATGAGTTATGGCTGTCCAAGGTAGCCTGATCATGAAGTCCATGATGATACATCTCCCTTTTTCTTGACTAGTCAAGCTGCATATCAGGTTGCATGATATATCATAACTATTTATATTAAACGACTTCTTTTCTAGGCATATTTTGACATTCATATGGAAATTTACAATACCATTTTGTCTTTATCATTCTAGATTACTTCTCTCTCATGATCATATGATTATCCTTCACAACACAAATCATTCGTGTTAAGACTCAATTTAAATAAACATAAGTTTAAACCACATCCATGCTTTCCTCGCATGTCTTTCCATCTTTTGTCCTTGGTTTCTTGCATCCTCTTGCTGCATTACTGACGGTTTCACCTTCGTAACACTTGTTTTTGTCCGTGTAAGCAAAGTATCATGTTCTTCCACAACTATCACATACCATGGACTCATCTTCATTTGACTTATACTTAAGGGTTTCACTTTCATCAGTATCTGCCTTCATTGAAATCAAATCCTTACTTTCGAAACCTCGACGTAAAACGACTGTCTATGTCTGACACAATTGACAACGACAATCTATGCCTTGTCACAATATTGCTAATAAACTCCTTAACTAACATTTCCGATGAGATAGGTTATCGTATTGATATAAAGTGAGCACCTTTCTTCAAACGGTCCACAATCACCTAGATAGTATCATGGTTTCTAGCTATACATGGTAGCTTAGTTATGAAATTCGTGGTGATGCGTTCCCATCTCCATTCTGGTGTTTCTAATGGTTGTTCCTTTCCATGTAGCTTCTGATGTTCTGCCTTGACTTGCAAGCAAGTCAAACACTTACTGACATATCATATCACTGCGTTTTCCATACTCGGCCATTAGTAGTCTAAGTCTTGATACATCCTGGTGGATCTCGCATGTCTAACGAATCCACATGCGACCAAATATGATTCTCATAACATAAATATTATCTTTCAAATCTCTATGTAACCCGATAATTCATTCTTTTTCTTTTTCATCTTGCTCTCATTCTTTATAACTTCTATTGCGTCTCGCAGATCTCGCTCATGAAATCCGAAGTGCTAATATACAACTTAATTGTTGTGATAACCTCTTCAACTTTACGACTTAGCGTGTCAGCGACCTCGTTAGCCTCACCAGGATAATATTTGTTTTCACAATCATAATCCTTTATCATCCTTGCCCATCTCCTTGCCTCGTATTCCGTTCTTTCTGCTTGAAGAGATATCCAAACTCTTAGGACATGTATTAATGGTACACCTTGAAAACCTAGCATACGGTTACTCCTTCTTCAGCGTTTCCAATACTTTTCACAAGTGTTCAGCATGATCGGACTTATCACAACTATCATCTATGAAGGCAATGACATATTTTTCCTAATATCGGATGACATGCCCTATTCGTCATAACCATAAATGCTGTTGGAGCATTCTTCAATCCCAACGATATCACGAGAACTTTTAGTGTTCATATCGTGTCTGAAACTTTGTCTTAGGGATGTCTGCCCTTTTTTTCATTTTCAACTGATGATATTAGGGCTGGCATATTCTTGTATACCCGTACACGATAAGACACGAACACGAAATGGGTATACCTGTACACGACACAAAAACTTATCGTGTACCTGCAACCCAAACACGAACACGAACACGAACCTGTTAATACCTGGTATACACGATAGTACACGGTGATAGCTGTTTAGAAACACATATTTGACAACCTTTTAGCGAAACAAAAGTCGACGAAAGTTTATAAAAGTCTTAAAATAAAATATCAAAGTCGACGGGTGGAGGCCGGAGCTGAGTATGGCCATGACGGGTGATGGCCAGCGTGAGAGAGAAGGCCGGCGACGGATTTCGGGTGATGGCCGACGTGAGAGGGAGGATGTATGTTGAGACTTGAGAGACAAACGGTTGTAAGAAACAAAAAATGAATTAGGGTTAGGGATAAATGGATAATGAGATATAATATAAGTTATAACTATATATATATATATATATATATATATATTTAATTTTATAAATAATCAGGTATTAACAGGTACCTAACAGGTAAATAGGTATTATACCTGTTTGGACACGAAAATTAACAGGTAATTTCATGTCTACCTGTTTAGTACACGAAACCTGTTAAGGTCTTACCTGTTACCTGTTAAAGTCATGTAGGTACGTGTCGTGTATTCGTGTCTCGTGTATAAATTGCCAGCCCTAGACGATATCCTGCTCTGATGTCTATTTGCGATAACCAACTAGCACCATGCATTTGATTAAACAAATCATCAATTTGCTGCAACGAATATCTATTCTTCACCGTAAGCTTGTTCAACTCGCAATAATCTATACACATTCTCATATTTCCATCTCTCTCCTTCACGAACATCACCGGTACACCCTGCAGGGAAATACCCGTCATTAAAACACCTTCGTCGAGGAGTTCTTGAAGTTGGGACATTAACCCTTTCATCTCGGACGGCGCCAAGCGGTAAGGTGCTTTTGCGACGGGCTGTGCTCTTGGCATTAACTCATCTTGAATTATACATTTCGTTCCAGTGGTTACCCCGGAAGGTCCTCTGGGAACACTTATGGTTAGTCACACACTACAGGAACATACGCCAGGTAGGAACTGCACCCTCGCCTTAACAAACCTTCAGCTTTTATCATCGGAATGACGTTAAGCCTTGAACTTTCCTTAATACCATAAAGTGTCACTGTACCGCCATCCAAAGACTTAAACCTTATCAACTTACTCTTACATACTATACGAGCTTTAAACTCAAACGTCCAATCCATTCCCAAACGACATAGAACTCTCTTAAGGTCGATCATAAAGAGTAGCAAGGAACTCACGTCCCTCTAGTTCTACCTTATAATTCTTAACCATTCTCATACTTTAACGAAAGTATCGCTAGTGGTATCTTCCATAAAGTCTCAGATACACAGCTACATTCTTCTTAGCGTATTCTTTCATATTCGCTACACTATGTAGCCTCGTCCTTTCATTCTTTTTCAATTAGGATGCCTTGACATATTCGCTAAATAACCTGCAAACTCTGATACATTTACAAAACAGTTACCAACTATTAGTCACACGCCTAGGCCCTAAATCGGGGTGTGAAAGTAGCGGAGGCTACCCCTCCTCCTAAACTAGGGATGAACAAATTCGGTACCGGTACCGGTACCGAAATCGGTACCGATTTTGGTACCGTCGGTACCGAATCGGTACATAAGTTTTAAGTTTCGGGATCGTTACGGTACCCGTGCCGGTACGGTACGACATGGTACCTGTATTTCCCGAATTTTTACCTTCGGTACCGGTACCGACCTGAATATTTCGATACCGGTTCTGGTACCAAGAATTAGCGATTTTCGGGATCGGTATTTTCGGTACCGGTACTGGTCGGTACCGATACAGTACCGAGCTCAACCTTATCCTAAACTATGTCCGCCACTGGGCTTGGGAAACCTAAACCAGTGGCAGACGGGCTTGATGGCTAGGAGGATATATACAGGTATAGGACCCCACTCAGTTTCTTCAATTTACTGTATTTTGCTTTAAAAATTATTTCTAAACTATTATTAATAGGTCAGTGCTAATTTTTTTTCCAGGCCCTCGCAATCCCTGATCTTTTCTTTCTAGCCTAGCTCAAGCCCAACTAAAATTATCTTTAACATCGTTTTAGTTTGACCGGTTCACACAAGTTAGAATGAGCAAATTCGATACGTGTACCAATATTTTGACTTTCGGTATCCGTACGATACCGGTACGGTACCGGTATTTCCAGAATTTTACCTTAAATATGAGTACCGGTACCGAACCAATAATTTCGCTACCGATGCCAAGAATTTACGATTTTCGAGATCGGTATTTTCAATACCGGTACGTACGGTACTGATCTCGTCCCTACACACAAGGAGTAAAAGTCAATACTTAATAGTGGATGTTTTGTAATTATAACAAAAAATAAATGATTTAAAACTTAAACAAAGTTTTACTTATAAGAAAGAATATAAAAGTTATTTAATAGCTAAACTATACGGAAAAACTTAATAAGTTGTATGTTGAAGAATCAATATTAATATTGTATCTATTTACGTATACAATAAAGCGGATGTGATTCACATTTAGAGAATATCCTTTGTATTGTGAAAAATATTTTAAAATCTTATTATGACTTTCCCTTTTTAAAGATATTGTTGTCGTTATAAAAATTAAGTGTTTGGTTATCTCGTTAGAAAGATTAACACAAAGTTACTTCATGACAACTTTGAACATATCCTTTATTTTTCTATGTTAATTGCGTGCAAAAAGATGAAAGATTTGTTCATTCCTTTGGCGTAACGGTTGAGAGATGTTATTCGGCAGTAAAGATCGTAAAGTCAAATTTGCACAATTAAACAAAGAACAAATTTTTCACATACGTTTTTTTTACTTTTAGGTAGCGTTTGGTATGAATGAATGAGAGACGGAATGAAATGGTCTATTATGATGGAATGAAAAGAAATGTGTTTGGTTGGTCAATGGAATGGAATCACTCATTACCATGTCCATTCCATTCTCTCCAAAACACCCCAAATTCATTCCATCCACCCCCCTTGTTTTTTTTCATTTCATCCCTCTTTCACACCATATCACCTCCAATACTCTCCCACCACTACTACCTATTACCTTCACACCACCACAACCACCACCACCGCCCGCCACCACCCACCACCGCCTTCGTCGCCGGCCACCACCACCGCTCGCCACCGCCGCCCGCCACCACCACCACCACCGCCTACCATCGTCGTCCACCACCGCCTCTATCAACCACCCACCACCACCTACCATTGTCGCCCATCACCGCCACCGACCATTATCGCCCACCACCGCCACCACCAACCATCGCGCCCAGCCATCACCGCCGCCCGCTGCTTACTATTGCCACCACCACCACCTACTATCACCACCACCTGCCACCACCACCAATCGCTCCCGCCCATCACCACCGCCGCCCACCACCCACTATCACCACCACATGCCGCCACCACCACCAATGGCTCCCGCCCATCACCACAACAACCACCACCGCCCACCACCACCATCCCATCGCCACTCACTACCATTTTTATTTTATTACGACTTTTTCTAGCTTACCAAAAAAATAAAATTTAATAATTCATGTCATTCCCACATGGTGGTAACCAAACATGTCAATGGAATGGTAATGATCAATTCCATTACCTCGTCAATTCCATTCTCTCGCTCATTCCATTCCATCGCTTATTCCGTTACCCAATGCCAAACAGACCCTTATTAATGATTAATTTTGCCCCCACTAAATAAACTTTCTGCATTCGTCACCTGCCTAAACCATGTTGGCCTAAACCATTTTTGAAAAAGACAAAAACTATGTCAGAATTAACTTTTGTGGATTACAATTTTTGAAGTTTTTTCTCAAATAAGTGTTTTGAGGAAAACTATTTACCAATTTGATGTTACTTTAAAAGTAATTACTAAAATGGTGTTCGTTAACTAACTTTTTTTCTCACTCATAATCTAATTAGACAATCAATATTTTTAATAAATAAAACATATTTTATCAAAAAAAAAGTTTTGTGTTATTAGATAAATTTATATTTCAAATATTTTTATTCTTTTTAAATATTTGTTATATTTTATTAATAAAATAACTTTATTAGTATAACATATATGTTAAAAGTAATAAATATATTCATATACGGTGTAACTTGTGGTAAATTCGAAACCCATTTTATGTATTCATGATTAAGAATTTCATCTTTTATTATGATTCTAGAAAAATAATTGTTTTCCTACTATAACCTGGTTATGCAATTTATTCCTTTTTTTCATTCACAGATCTTTTTCTATATACATATATTTGTTAATTACTTCATATGAAAGGATAACAAATTTTAATTACAAAAATCCACAATATATATTTAATACATAAATATGTTAATAATATGATATAAATTGTTTAAAAATGCTATATTGACTTTAAGTGTATCATACAAAATTTAAAAACGTTATATTGACTTGTAAATTTATCGTACATGTATCATACTAAACTAAAGTTAAGTGTATCATGCTAAATTTTTATTGAAAATGCTATTTATAAATATATGATTGTGAGATGCAAAATTAATTAATACTGCATATATATTTATTTAATAAAAAACAATAACCATATTTTTAAAAATATTAAAACAAGTTTCTTTTAATAAAAATATAGGTCATCCAATTAGATTAAGAGTGAGAAAAAACTAGTTATTAAATAAACATTTTTTTGATAAATACTTTATAACTAACACCAATTTGGTAAATATTTTTCTTCATAACACTCTTTTGGGAAAAAAAACTCCAATTTTTGCACACACATTAGGTTAATGATAGTGTCGTCTTATCAACTCAAGCGACCTTTTGTCAAAAACTGATAAAGGACAAACTCATTGGTTATACAATATTATCAATTATTAATTGCGATATTTATCGGTTTTTAATCATTCGACACTTTTAATAAAAGCATATATTGTAATTTATAAAATTATGATATAAATTTTATTGTTAGACGATGCGTTATGTGAGAAAGAGGGGGTGCCAAAGCATCCATTTAGGCAGGTATTAGTGGTGAACAACGTCATACACCAATTGCCAAAAGGCATGAAAGAAGGGGTTGCGACAGTGGTAATGAGCACGATATGCTCTTTTTGAAGTTGGCACGTTTAATTAGAAATTGTGCCTAATGGCTAGTTCCTTGGCATTTAAGGATGACACATCATCAACATTTGAATGACTGAGATTTTGTTAATCGAAGATCGTTGAAAGAAATTATGCTAAAAGGTGGGACTCTTATATAACATTGTTACATGGGTGTTCAGACAATTGTCTGCTAATAAGCAATTGTTAAGATTATTTAAATTCAATTTTTCTATATATAATCACAAATTATATAGCATAACTACATGTATAAACTATCAAGCGGTATGTAAATCTATAACATATAAACGAAAGCTTTAAAAGCTATCTGGTTGCTCCCTATATTTTCTCAAGTCATCCGATTGCATTATTTGTAAATGGAGGTTTCTCATGTATTTGACCCGAATTCACGGGTATGGGTCTCATCAAACCCAGATTTTCCTTAAGCGGGTTATAGCATCTCATTAAATTAAAAAATAATTAATCTCAACAAATATTTGATATAAAAATTCTATAAAATAAAAATATACTAAAAACTAATATCTGATTTCTTTAAAAGATTTGATAGATTCCATCATTCCAAATGCAGTAAGCTTGTAACTTTTTTTTTCATGTATAACCAAAGGAGTTGTAATTAAAAAAATATCTAAATATTATAAATTTAAACTTCAATAAAATAAAAACATTGTAGTTCTTACTTACTACAACTGATAAATGATGAATTCAAAAATCTCCCACTTATGGTTTAGTGGCAGGGGCTTAGGTTCTTCAATGAAGACTCATGTTACGTTTTAACTTGTGCCATTTCGGGTGGATATTACTGGTAATGAAGGATTTTGTGTTAGACCTTGCAAGGTTGTCAGTTTGAATACCGAGTCCATCTGGGTTTTGTCTCACCATGTGTTACGCCAGAGGTTCTGCTCTTGTGGTGGCACAACGATTGTCAAGTGACAACCAGCGATATGATTTCCTGGGGAACTCACAAGTCAAACTATGAGGCCAGAGTGGGGCAACGGGGCTCTCCAATTAAAAGTTTGTCGGCCTAACATATAAAGAAGTCGCCGCTCTAAAAAAATTACGAATTCAAATTATATATGTTATATCTTCTCAATATCTATAAAGGACCATAAATACCTTATTTATTTATCATTATGAAGTGCATTAATATAAAATCAATAGTAAGAAGTGGCTATAAAAAAGTGAAATTATAAAATATATAGTTTTTGTTATAAATGAATGTAGTAAATTAAACTTTTATAACCAATTTTTATGGCAACATAAACCAGGTATGAAAAGCATTTGCCAGGAGTAGACATATTCGTTTGCACGGCAGACCCCAAAATAGAGCCACCAATGATGGTGGTCAGCACTGTTATATCAGTAATGGCATATGATTACCCGCCGGAGAAGCTCTCCGTCTATCTCTCCGACGACGGTGGCTCTGAACTTACCTTCTATGCTCTCACTCAAGCAGCCATATTCTCTAAACACTGGCTGCCGTATTGTAGAAACTACAAGGTGGATCCACGCTCTCCGGTTGCCTATTTTAAATCAGCAATTCGTCCTTCAGACACGAAACAAGATCATGATTACATTCTCGTTAAGGTAATACTTGTGTTATGTGATTATACTTAGTCAGTTAGTTGAGTTCAACAAGTCATGCATAGTACGTAATGTATGCATAGTAACGTATGATGCCAAAATCTATGATTTTTTTTTATTTTAAAGACTAGTGACGGCTTGTTGTCTGTTTGCCTTCTATGTTGATGTAAAAAAATTCTTTGGTAGGTTATGGTGCTATCGTTTTTACTAAAGGAAAAAAAAGGATCTGAATGACTTATGTGTTTTCGTTTGAATTGCAGAACTTATTTGAAAAATGAAAGATCAAATCGAAAATGTGACGAACAAGGGAAGAGTTCCTGATGAATTGCGGTTAGAACACGAAGGATTCAAAGAATGGAATTCGTTTACATCTCCACGAGATCATGAGGCTATCGTTCAAGTAAACAACGCTTGAAATTTAAGAATTATCTCAACTTGTCTTCCAAATCAAATCTAGATTTCAAAATTTAAATACTTTTGCCTTTGCAGGTTTTGCTTGATCATAACGAGGATGCAGAAGGTCAAAGCCTTCCAAAATTGGTATATATGGCTAGGGAAAAGAGACCAGAGCATTTCCATAATTTCAAAGCTGGAGCCATGAATGCATTGGTAAGTGCTTACTAAAAATGTTACTAATGTATTACATAGGTTGAATAAAAACATATTAAATAATGAAAATTTTTGTTAATTTCGTAAGTTGTAAATTTATAGATTACGAAGGATGAAACGTGAAATAAAAGAAGCGAGAAGAAAAGTAGACTGGGCTTATATAATTGTGGCATGTTGAACTGGATAGTTACTTATTTTGTTATGTATAGATTGTTACAACTTCAAGCAATGGAATAACATCCAAACACTAATTTTTATAACCCGATTTATTACACGACATATTATTCTTTTTGCTTGATAACAACAAAACTGTTTAATGTAGATAAGGGTCTCGTCAAAGATAAGCAACGGTCCAATAATCCTCAATGTCGATTGTGACATGTACTCGAATAACAGTGATACTGTGAGAGACGTGCTTTGCTTTTTCATGGATGAAGAAAAAGGCCACGAGATTGCTTTCGTTCAATACCCACAGTGTTTTAAAAACGTTATAAGAAATGAAGTTTACGGTGGTTCTATGAGAGTACTACGCGAGGTAATATAGGTTTCTGACTAAAACGTGGATAACAAGTCAAAATGAGAAATTCATAACATTTTTAGTCGTTTAATGAAGGTCGATTTTCATGGTTTGGATGGAAATGGCGGGCCTTTGTATGTTGGAACGGGCTGCTTTCACCGAAGGGATATTCTGTTAGGAAAAAGCTTTGATGGTGAAAGTAGGATCGATTGGAAAATAGACAATGATCACAAGGAAACAATAGAAAACACGTTTGAAGAAATAAAGAATCTTGCGAGTTGCACCTTTGAAAATAATACCGAATGGGGCAAAGAGGTAATAAGTATTCTTTGCGTTTCTAAGTCAGGTTGATGGGTTGGTGAGTTAAATTCATGTACCCAAACACAGCCCGTATAGCTAAGTGGTTCGGGCCAATTTTACGTCGAATTACAAACCTATTGAGCTAAATTGGCCGTGTTTGTTTAAACCTGGTGGGTTAGGAGGTTGACCTATCTAACCCATTGTATTTGTTTATATATTTATATGTTAAAAATGTGTTTATGTAATAACTTTTAACTATGTTAACTTTTAATATAACTTTGTATATATTTCTTATAACTATTTATTTATATAAATTTTTTTATTTAGTAACTCTTAACTATTTTTGACATTGCAATGTGTTTTTGTATTATAGATGGGCTTGAAATACGGGTGCCCCGTTGAGGATGTAATAACGGGCCTATCGATCCACTGCAAAGGATGGAAATCAGTGTTTTACAATCCAAGACGTGAGGCGTTTCTAGGCGTATCTGGAACCACAATTGAACAAACTCTCGTGCAACATAAGCGGTGGTCCGAGGGTGATTTGTTGATTTTACTCTCAAAATATAGCCCTGCTTGGTACGGGCTCGGAAAGGTTAATCCGGGTCACATTATGGGCTACTTGATCTACTGCTTATGGGCCCCTTCCTCCGCGCCAACTCTTTGTTACTCCATTGTCCCTTCACTTTTTCTCCTTAAAGGGGTCCCCTTTTTCCCGCGGTAAGTCATCTATTTATCATTTCTCATTATGTTTAATTGTTTCCATTACTCATTATGCATGTATAGTTGTGGAATCATGTATATATCTTTGTGGTCATATGTGATTAAATTTTGCCTGTTGGGATGTCTATTGCCTAAAACCTTATACTACTTAAAATATCAAATATAACTACAGTTCTAATAATCATAAGTCTGTAACTTTAATAATTTCAAGTTACTAAAAAATTTCGACATACCATTGTTTATAACTGGCTTTTAGGATTCTATAGCATGAGGAGAGTTCTACGCATAAGACACTTTTTTGTGAGAAAAAAAAATCATTTATTTTTTCAATTTGAAAGTTTTAAAATATAAAAAATGGTAAAAATGAAATGTTTATCCGTCTCTTTTAATATCTTGAAAAGGTACATGAACAAAATTTATTTATTTACACTTATGTAGATTATTGTATGAATATTTCCCACACATACCTTTGCATGTAACATATTAGCAAATTAGTTTAATATTGTTTTGTGTATGTATATAACATAGACATTTGTACATAAAAATATATTCGATCCGTAATCCAACTAAATTATGATTCTGCCCATATATATCCAGGTAACAAGTGGATGGTTTCTCCCATTTGCATACATCATAGTCTCCATCTCCGCTTTCGACTACCTCGAATTTCTCCGGTGTGGCGGCACCACCAAAGGGTGGTGGAACGACCGGAGAATCTGGCTCTACAAACGAACAAGCTCCTACCTCTTCGCGCTACTCGACACAGTCTTGGGATCTGATTTGTCGTTTGTAATAAGCTCAAAAGTGATGGACGATGACGTTCAAGAGAGATACGAGAAAGAAATGATGGAATTTGGTGTGTCGTCGCCGCTAATGACGACAGTGGCCACATTATCGATGATCAACTTGGTGTGTTTTCTAGGACTTGTTATGAAGTCAGCGTTGATGGATACAATAACTAGGAGAGTGTACTATGAGACCATGGCGATTCATGTTGTACTATGTGGTGCATTGGTTGTGCTCAATATACCTTTGTACTCGGCTCTTTTTGTTCGAAAAGATAAAGGGAAGATTCCGGATTCTGTTATGGTTAAATCTGTTGTTCTTGCTTTGCTTGTTTCTACTATATTCTATTTTTGTAGCGTATTGATATCATATGAATACGATGAGAACTATGTGGGCTTCGGGCCATTTTTATAATTATACTTGTAAGATAATAATACTCATTAAAATTTATAAATGTTTTCCTAGCTTGATGGCCGTATCTTTATTGAACTGGTTGTATTAGTTGTTTACATGGCGGTCAGTTTTAAGAGTCGGATGACGTTGTATCAATTTTATTAAATTTTTTCCGTTCGTCATTTTGTTAATAAAAGTTTGTGATTTTGATTCACTTGCTTAAAGTTTAACAAACTATGGGGGCAAATGCCCTAATAATGCTTAAACCACCCCTTTGACACCCAACTAGATACTTTGAATAATGACATTTTGAAAAAATTAAAATAAAAACTTTGAAAAGTTCAGTCCAGCCATTTATCTAATTTCTATGCCCAACCCAAATAATGGTAATTCAAAAGTACTCAAATCAAAAAGGTTATGTAGGTCGTTTTATGCTCTTGTCCGGTTTTGAGAACAATGCTAGTTACTCTATTCATATGATTTACCAAACCTTTGAGTTAACTAGTATATTTTACTTTTTATATGTGAATTCAAACTTTGGACTTGTTAAGCTATTTAAGTTTTTTAAGCCGATCTTGAGGCTCAATTGCCATCCTACTTGCAACCTTTTAAGGCAGCAAACAACTTTAGTCACAAGACTTATGTGCAAAGCTAAACGAGCCGAATGAACTAAGGTGGTGTTTGAGATTCCTTATTGAACCCTTCTTTTGGCTTTATTAACTTTCGGAAGCAGTTAATAGTTTAAAAGATGTCTGATAACCTATAAGTTCTTTTGGATTTTAACTTCTCCAACAAGTGTAAATATGAAGTTTATTGAAAGTTAAGAAATTCTAACTTTATGAAGTTTTGGGTTTGATAACACCCTTCTCAACTCTATCAGCACCAAAAAAAACCCTTGCAGCTCTCAACTATACATCCCTGCCACCACAGTTAACCATTTAACACATGTGGCTCTCAACTACATCCTTGCCACCATCAATTTAACCTTGAAGCTATCAACTACACCCATGGCTACCCTCTCTTCGATTATAAAACACAAGGTGTAGTCCATTCCATCCGTGCTTGACTTATTGCTTATAAGTTAATCCAAATACTTTTCTTGAGAACTCCTTTTCAAAAAGTCATATGTTATAAGTCCTTTTTACAAGAAGTCCTTTTGGACTTAAATAAGGAATCTCAAACACACCCTAAATTTGTTCAAGTCAACAGAAAGTAAGCTCGAATAAACTAAACCATTCAGTGTTTTTATAAGTTCACACTTAACTCATATTTGACTCTCTAGTCTTTTCTTAATAAATATTTCATGTCCTAATTTATTTTCGGACATATATTTAATATTTGTAATAATTATATAATGTATATATTTAGTCATGTAATTATATATAATATTATATTTTTAATAGTATTAAACTCATAATATTTGAATTCCGGACTTCACCTTATTGGGCCGGGAAATCTCGTTTTTAGCCCAAAATCTCGCTGAGTGACATAAAACCGTCAAGCATAAAATTGATTAACGTACGACTTGAGTTCTGGTTTGGGTGAAACTTGTTTCCAGTTTGGTCTTTCCCTTCATCATCGTACCTGAATTCCATACGCAAATCCGTAACGAATCAAAAGGTAAACTAACCAACCACCGATCTATCATCCATCAATCCTTAATTCTCAATCTCCAATTCTCTTGAACTGAACTCTTTATGTTTGATTCAGATGAGAACGTTATCTACGGCGGTGGCTGCGGCCGTACTGTTGATTCTGACGGCCAACATAGGTGTCGTGTTGGGTATCAGATTTGTCATCGACAGAGAAGAATGTTTCTCGCATAAAGCCGAGTACGGTTCCACCGTTCGGTTTTCGTTTGTTGTTATTAAGGTTGAAGGCGCTTGGCATTACAACGAAGACGGCGTTGATCTTGTGGTATTCATCGGATCTTTGCATCTTTTGATTTGTTTAATAGTTCGTTAATTCCGATGATGTTTGTTTTTTACTTTATTTGTTTCAAATTTTTGTGTGTGTATTGTTAGATCTAGTTATTAACTTATTATTGATGTTTTTTCATGGCTAAAAGAATTCATAGAGTATGGAATTGTAATCCTTGAAAGTCAAAATTAGAAATTAGGGTTGACTAATTAGAAGGTTTTTTTTACATTTTTTTTACTAATTTTGATGACTTTGTGATTACTAGGTGAAAGGACCGAAAG